>NW_007252934.1:133096-179507 GCF_000164805.1 Carlito syrichta
CTAAATGAATCAGGGACGTAAATGTAAAACCTCAAACCATAAGAACCTTAGAAAATGAAGGACATACCCTCATGGAAATTGGAACTGGCATCCCTCATGGAAATTGGAACTGGCATCCAATTCCTGAACAAAACCGGAAACCCACGGGCCATAAGAGATAAGATAGACAAGTAGAACCTTATTAAACTGACAAGCTTCTGCAAAGCCAAAGAAACCATCAAGAGAACAAGAAGACAGCCTACAGACTGGGAAAAAGTATTTGCCAATTCCAGGTCTGACAAAGGCTTAACATCTTGGACCTATAAGGAACTCAAACATGCTGAAAAGAAAAAAACAAACAACCCCATTATAAAATGGGCAAAAGATATGAACAGACACTTCTCAAAGGAAGACATCCGAGCAGCCAATAGACACATGAAAAAATGTTCAACCTCACTAATCATCAGGGAGATGCAAATCAAAACCACACTGAGATACCACCTAACTCTGGTCAGAATGGCAATTATCAATAACTCAAAAAATAACAGTTGCTGGAGATGGTGTGGCGAAAAGGGAACACTTCTACACTGTTGGTGGGAGTGCAAAGTAGTCCAACTTCTGTGGAAAACAGTATGGTGAGTCCCAAAAGCACTAAATATTGACCTCCCATATGACCCTGCAATCCCCCTACTGGGAATATACCCTGAGGAACTGAAGTCATTCTATAAAATGATACCTGCACATGTATGTTTATCGCAGCACTGTTCACAATAGCAAGAACCTGGAAGCAACCATGCTGTCCATCAATAGAGGGCTGGATTAAAAAATATGGTACATATACACAATGGAATACTACACAGCCATAACAAAGTACAAAATCATGAATTTCACAGCAACCTGGATGGAACTAGAGTCTATAATACTGAGTGACCTCTCACGGAAACAAAGATCTGAGTATCACATGTTCTCACTCATATGGACCTTGAACATTCAACGTAATACTATAAGAAAAGGACTGACAGTGGTGGGAAACTATGGGGGTGAGAGGAGAAGGGAGATGGGATTAACGGTAGTCAATATCTGTTGGGGACAAGGAGATACCTCTTATCAACAAGGGTGCCTGAACGAAGCATATTTGTATACCTAACCCTTAACTGTACCCCACAATATCATCATAAAAAATATTGATTAAAAAATAAAAAACAAAAAAATAAAATATCACCAGAGAGCATTTTGTAAAATGTAATATAAGACTAGCTATTTTCATTTAAGGACAGTAGGTCATATGCATGGCTATTTACTCTAAATTTTTAAACTGTTTCTGGATAGTCTATATTATTCAAAAAGATAGTAAAAATAACTCGGTTTGGTTAAGTTACTTTGTATTTCATTTGCTGCTCTGCCTAGGATTTTACTCTCTAATCCATGTACTTAGAGAGATTTTTCTAGCTAACCTAGAGCAGAAATGTTGCTAAGGGTAACTAACTAAAAATTGGTAACTGACAAGTAACTATAAGTCGATACCTTAATTAGACATTGATGGACACCATGGGAGTTGGCAGGGGTAGAAGAGTAATGTTCTGTTTTGATTTGGACTGCTCTATGGTGTGTGTGTGAGTGTGCGTTTGTGTGTGTGTGTGTGTGTGTGTGTGTGTGTGTGTGTGTTTCAGTTGAAAAAGGCTTCTCTAATTAGTAGAATTAACAGTTATATACATTATACTCATCTATTCTCTCTTTTTAAAACTTTCTGACCACTTGTATACCTAATCCTGAATTGTACTCTCACATCTTTAAAACAAACAAACAAATAGATAAATAAGACTCCCTGCCTCTGAGTTTTGGAAAGAAGATTGAGAATTGGCCTGTGAACTGGAAAAAAAAAAAAAAAAAAAGAATGACTATAACTGAGTAGAGATCTTGTCTGGTTAAAAGAAGAAAAGGAAAGATTTTTATGTAAGGAGTAAATGGGCTGGCAGCTTAGATAATGTACCAGGAACTTTTCATTGGAAGTCCAAAAACCAATTTATGCAATAGCTGGAGACTTCTGTCTCAAAGTTAATTTGGGTTTAAGTGATCCTTTTAGAACTTAGAGATTTCACACATTTTCCCCCAAATATTTATTTTATGCTATAAAATTCTCTACTTTGATAAAAAAACACTATTTCTAAAGCCATTTATTTTGAATAGAATTCTTGAAATTCATGCATAATCATTTTTCATGATCCTCAATCTCCATGAGAAATAAAGTCCTTAATTTCTAATCACAGTTATTTTAGATCAGCTCCTACCAGGTAATTATTTTACCTAAATCCCTGTCCTCCGTTCTTTAACTTCATTGTCTGGTTTTTATTCTTGTTTTTACACAATTGGTAGGGAAACAACCAGAAGTCCTCTCATCCCGAACTCACATGAACTAGGGCTTCAGCAAAGATGTTGCCCAGCTTTGCCTTTCATTTGAATGTTGATCTAATTTTGGTTCTTTCTGACTCTACTTGAAGTCTAGAATTGTTAAAGATCTCCCCTCTAAATTTGCTTTTGATCTCACACCCTTTGGCGACCTGGTAAAGGCTGTCTAAAATTTTCTAAGGAGTATTTATAGCTTGGACTTCACTGATATCTACACCAAGGTCCTTTATAAAAATTCTCTTTGCTTGACCAAAAACCAAATATCCAAAGATCAGAACAAGTCTATGTCAGACAGATAGGCTCTGTGAGTCCTTCAGACACTAAAGAGGTAGTAAATAGACAAAAGTTAAGCTTCCGGGTATTTATTTGACAAGTTGAATCACAATATCCCCTTGCAAATAAAAACTTTATTCAATGTATTCATAAATATTATGTACACACTTTGGGATATGCATTGTTTCAGATACTAAATATATGGTTGTAAATAAAACAATCAAAACTTTTGCCTACATGAAATTTATCTTCTAGTGAGTAGAGCAGGAACTCAACAATTTTTTTGTGCCCTTACTTGGTGATGCTTAGTAGGTATGAAGAGCTTGCACCAACAAAGTAGGCCATGGGAAGGCAAGCTTCAAACAATGGAGGCAATCGTCTTTTTTTTTTTTTTTTTTTTTTTTGTTGGAGTCTCACTCTGTCACCCAGACTGGAGTGCAGTGGCCGCTCCCGGCCACCACAGCCTCGACCTGCTTGGCTCCGGCGATCCTTCCGCCTCAGCCTTCCATGTAGCTGGAACTACAGGTACACGCTACCATGCCCGGCTAATTTTTTGATTTATTGTAGAGATGAGGTCTCACCTGCCCAGGCAGGTCTTGAACCTGTGAGCCCAGGCAATCCACTCACCTCAGCCTCCCAAAGGTGCGGGATTACAGGCTGAGCCACCGAGCCCGGCTGCAATTGTCATTTTTTAAAGGTCGCTGTCTCTAGCGTACATCCTACCACCCCAATCTGGCAACTCGGAAACATTAATTTCTCTCTTATGTTGTTTTGAAAATATTGTGTGATAAAATTTTCTATATCTTTGTCATTCAAAAAGGTATAATTTATTAATTAAATAAGTATGTCAAAAATAAATTAGAAGAACCGTAAAAGTCTTCTTTTGTTATGTATTTTTCATGATTTTTCATGAGGTAGAGTTGTCCAGTAGTCAATAAAACCCAATTGACTAAAAAAGCAGTATTGAACATTTATTTTGATCATTCAAAAGAATGGGAAGGGTCAAATATCTGAGGGGTACATCATAACAGTGGCACTGATAAAACATGCAAGCTGGTTAACAGACACTTCATCTGCTAGGATGACAGAGAAAACAGCATTTTAGGGCATTGTAAGAGACAATCCAAGTTCAATTTCTTTTAAGCCTCTGTTTACTATTTTTACAAACCTAGTTATACTCTAGCAGAAAAAACAAATATTTTAATTAAAGCTCTTAAAGTCAATATGAGCGTAACTAGACCTTCGCTGAGCTGGTTTTTTTTTTATAAATTTATGGTAAATATTCAATATATCTTGTCTAGTTGTTCTTTTCTACTGTGTATGACTGGAAAGATTCATTCTTATCTTTGAAGACTACACCTCCCACTGATCAGTTCTGCTGAGCACTGTTGGCTGCTCTGAAGTTGACCTCATGGTTAGCAATGCATTCTGAGGCAAATGAATCACTTCATCAGCAAGAGTCATGCAACTATGAAATCCCTGTGGTGGTTTCCCTGGTCATCTCTGCCAGTGACAAATACCAGAGACACTACTGTGCTGACTTCATTCCCCACTTCCAGATAAGGAGATGCAGGTCAGTTTAAAGCTGGACAGGGTTCTGATGAGGGAAGGTTCTGTAGAAAATAGTCCACAGGCACATTTTCTTCTTAATTATTATTTATTTATTTTTTAAATTATAAAGAGGTGGCGTACCATTCAGGGTTAGGTATACAAACACTGATTATGCAGGTACCCATGTTGATGAGGTATGCCCCTCCCTCCCCTAGCAGTTTCCCTCAACTGCCAATCCCACCCCTCCGCCTCCCCTGACGGATACGTGAAAAGGTGCTCAGTCTCACTCATCATAAGAGAAATGCAAATCAAAACCACATTGAGATACCACCTAACCCTGGTAAGAATGGCCATCATTAACAAACAAACAACAACAGATCCTGGGGAGGATGTGGAGAAAAAGGAACTCTTCTGCACTGCTGGTGGGAATGCAAACTAGTGCAACCTCTTTGGAAGACAGTGTAGCGATTTCTGAAAGAACTAGAAACTGACCTTCCATAGGACCCAGCAATTCCCCTATTGGGAATATACCCAGAGGAACTCAAATCATTCTACAAAAAAGATACCTGCACACGTATGTTTGTTGCAGCTCTATTACAACAGCGAAAACATGGAATAACCATGTCGTCCACCGAAGCTGGATTGGATACAGGTGCATTTTCAAAGAAGCTTGGATTTCCCTTCCTTTCTTTTTAAAAAAATTATCTTTTTTTAATTATTCATTTACTTTTTTTTTTGAGTTGGTATCTCACTCTGTCGCCCAGGCTGGAGAGCAGTGGTAGGCTCACGTCTACCGTAGCCTTGACCTGCGGGGCTCAGATGATCCTTCTGCCTCAGCTTTCTAAGTAGCTAGAACCACAGGTGTGCGCCACCATGGCTAGCTAATTTTTTAATTTGTTTGTAGAGATGAAGTCTCATCAAATTGCCCAGGCAATCCTCTCGTCTCTGTCTCCCAAAGTGCTGGGATTACAGGGATGAACCACTGCGCCTGACTGTTAAAAGTCTTTTTTTCAATAGCTTTAGGGTATACAAATAGATTTCAGTCTGGGCTTTACGTGTACCTTCTTCCTCTGTGCGTGCACATAGTACCAGATAGGTGATACAGAAGGAGATGAGGAGGAAGGAGTGGAGGGAGAATAATCACTTCTCTCTCCCTTTCTTCATCATCCTGTGCATTTCTCAGATAGAGAATTAACAGAGTGGAACAAGTCTTACCTACCTGTCTATCTTGAAGACTCTAGAATTCTCTCATGTTTGAAGATACAAGCCTGGTGCGTTGATTTCCACCACAACAGGTCTCTCTCTCCTCTCTCTCTCTCTCTCTCTCTCTCTCTCTCTCTCTCTCTCTCTCTCTCTCTCTGCCTCAGGAATAAGATAATCCCCATGTCAGAAAAAGACCCATCCTTTAAGAATCACTGCCGTCTTATCATAAGCTCCTGTCTTAGCAATTGTTGTACAATGGTGGTTGGCATTTGCTGGGATCCTAATAAATATTTGTGATTTAATGGATAAATGAGAAAGATTTGTTATACTGCAGTTATATATGGGTACAGCTGTACAAGTTCACCAGATATAAGCTGAAAGAATATGGTTGGGTGCCAGTCGCATGGATGGTCTTGGTTAGGGATTCTGTTGCCTCTGCTGAAGAATCAGGCTGCTGTTGTGACTGAGATCTTCCTTTTGCATCTAGGTATTTTATACAACAAAAGAAAGTACTTCTTTTTTCATATCTAAGCTACAAGGCTTTCTGTCCCTGTTCTTAAACTCTTGTACAAGCTTTCAAAGTCATAGTATGAAATGGCCCCAAAAAAGGTCCAGGCTACTTTGTTTTTGTTTGGGATTTTCAGTACCCATTTTCTAAGATAGACATGAAATTCACAAGTTTTCTGTCACTGAACATGTTCCCATTTCTGTCTAAAGAGTTTATCAGATCTAGTTCATGAGAGACAAGAGAGATTTGTGAAGATCAACTTGGAAAAATGAGGCAAGAATTGTTTTCCACGGCAGAAGTGTGTGAAGAAATCTTCACTTTTGAATCATAGTGTGCCTCATTCCAAAATTCAATAACCACATTGAACATCAGTCAAGTGTGTATGGAATACATATTTCCCAAGCAATCTAATGCTTCCCCTAAATTAACTTTGGAAGAGAACGGACTTCAGCTACTTCTTTTTAAAACTTTCTTTTCTTCTTGCTTTATATCTGACTTCAGGCTCTGCCCCATAAAATGAGTTTGGTAGTGCTTTATAAACCCACTAACTGCAGAAACAATGGGAGAGATTGACCATAGTGACAATTCTTTGGTGACTTGTGATGCTGCTACTCAATTGAAAGGATCCTAGCAGGTGGAAGTGTGAGTGGACTCAGGGCATGGTGTGTAGCATGCCATGGGATTTCACACTTCTGCAGCTTTGGTATCAAAGTCTGAAGCATTATAAATTTGTACATTACTTGTCAAATCAAGGACAATAAAGTCCATTTACAATCCATAATCTCTTTTGTCAATAGGAAAGTTGATTGATTATTCAAGAAGTGGATCAATCCAAATTTTATTTGGCATACTTTTTTTTTCTTTTTGCACAGATAACAATGTTTTTTGGTTGACATTTAGCAAGAACAGAAACGTATAGAAGCACATTTTGCTTTTCTGTTTAAGATTATTTTCCTGACACGGCTGTCTTCTATGACCAAAAATTTACACTCATGGTTAAACATCATTTGGAGGCAGATGTTTGATTACCCTTTTACTAGGAAGGTATTATGTGATTTCTTGGCCACCTGGAAAAGCAGTGATCATAGCAGAAAATCAAATTCTTGACTCTAATTTTTTCTTTTACTCTTGTAAGTCTTAATAGTGCTTCTTGGAGACAGATTTTATTTTTGTGTCTTATGCATCAGTGTAATAGGCTTTCTCACTTAGATTTTGAGAAGCTCATGCTCAGACTAATGTTTAGAATTATAATAACCACCAGAGGTGACTATAATTCTGATCACTCCCATATTGTAGAGGTAAACAGTTATAGGCATGTACTCACTCTCACTCACTCTTTCAAATTTACCGAGCACTTTCTGTGCTAGGTATTAGTTTATAAGCCCTATATTAATTGATACATTTAAACCTCACCATAATATTTTGAGGTTAGCTATTCTAAATTTTTCTCTTTTTTTAACAGATAAAATAATGGAAGGATTTAAAAGTAAATAAATCTGTAAAAGGTTATTTAGTAGCTAGTAATGATGCTACCCAGGCAGTTTGACTCTAGAAACCATATTCTTTTAAATTAAAAAAAAATTTTTTTTTAAAGATGTGGGGTACAATTCAGGATTAGGTATACAAGTGGTCATCATACAGGTAAAGTTTGGGTCTCTCTTTGGTCCCCACTTTGCCTGGTTTGAGATCATGTATCCTTATTGGTATTGTGTCCCCCCACTAACCCACTCCAGCAGTATTCCACTGCTGATAATCCCTTTCTTATAGTATTATAGTAAATGTTCACTGTCTGCTTATGAGTGAGAACATGTGGTACTCAGTTCTTTGTTTCTGTGATAGATCACTGAGTATGATAGACTCTAAATCCATCCAAATTGCTGCGAAGTCCATATGTTTGTCCTTCTTTATGGCTGCGTAATATTCCATTGTGTTTATGTACTACTTTCTTTTATCCAGTCCAGTTTCAATGAGCAGAATGGTTGGTTCCATGTTTTTGCTATTGTGAACAGTACTGCAATAAACATGCATGTGCAGGTATCTTTTTTTGTAGAATGATTTGAGTTCCTCTGGTTATATTCCCAGTAGGGGGATTGCTGGGTCATATGGAAGGTCAATGTCTAGTTCTTTTAGAAATTGCCACACAGTTTTCCAAAGAGGTTGCACTAGTTTGCATTCCCACCAGCATTGTAGAAGCATTCCTTCCTTTTTCTCCACATCCTCGCCAGCATCTGTTGTTGTTTGTTTTATTAATGAGGCCATTAATGATTGTTTAGGTGGTATCTCAATGTGGTTTTGATTTGCATTTCTCTGATGATTAGTGAGACTGAGCACTTTTTCATGTGTCTGTTGACTGCCTGTATATCTTCTTTTGAGACGTGTCTATTCATAGAAACCATACTCTTAATCAAACTGTTGCAGAGGCTTTTGTAGATGCAAAATTCTTTATCATATTTGTGATTTGCAAATACTTCCCAGTCTATAACTTTTTGTTCTCCTTTCAGAATCTCTCAAGGAGTAGCAGTTTTTAATTTTGGTGAAGCACAAATTTTAAATTTTTTCTTTTTATGGATTTTGGTATTAGTGTCATATCTTAAAATATTTTTATTAACCCAGGGTCACAAAGGTTTTCTAGAAGCTGTATAGTTTTAGGTTTTAAAATTAGGTCTCAAATGCATTTTTAGTTAATTATTTGTATAGTGAAAAATATTCATTAAAGTTTGTTATTTTGCATATAGATATCCAATTATTTAAGCACCAACTTTTAAAATTTAAATGTCTTACTGTTCATTGTATAGAATTGATTTTTTATATTGATCTTCTATCCTTTAAATTTTCTTAAAATTCATTTATTAGTTCTATTAGTTTTTTGTAGATTCTACTGGATTTTCTACAAAGATAATCATACCATATGCATATCATATACATATATACATATAAAGAGAGTTGTCCTTCTTCCTTTCCAATCTGTATACTTTTCATTTCTTGAGTTTGCCTTAGTGCAAGAGTTATACTGTACCGGTTGAATAGAATATTGAATTCTTATTTCTTTTTTTTCTTTTTTTTTTTTTTTGAGTTGGAGTCTCACTCTGTCACCCAGACTGGAGTGCAGTGTCACACTCCTGGCCACCGCAGCCTCGACCTGCTAGGCTCCGGCAATCCTTCCGCCTCAGCCTTCCAAGTAGCTGGAACTACAGGCGTGCGCTACTACACCCGGCTAATTTTTTTGATTTATTGTAGAGATGAAGTTTCACCAAGTTGCCCAGGTAGGTCTTGAACACCCGGGCTCAGGCAATCCACTCACCTCAGCCTCCCAAAGCATGGGATTACAGGCTGAGTCACCAAGCCTGGCTTGAATTCTTATTTCTATTGTGTGCAGACATCTTGTCTTGTTCTTGATCTTAGGGGGGAAAGATTCTGGTTTCCTCTGTATTGTTTTCCATTAGAGGTGGTTTTTCATAGATGATGCCCTTCATCCAGTTGAGAAAGTTAATCTCAAAGTATATCCCCCTTTCATCTCTTTTAATTTATTGATATAAAGTTGGTTTTTTTTGGATTTTATTAGGGTTTTGTTTGAGGTGGAGTCTCACTCCATCACCCAGACTGGAGTGCAGTGGCACACTCACGGCCACCCTAGCATTGACCTATTGGGCTCAGGTGATTCTCCCACCTCAACCTTCCAAGTAGCCGTAACTACAGGCGCCCACTACCACGCCCGGTTAATTTTTTGCTGTTGTTTTATTGCAGAGACAAGGTCTCACCAAGATGCCCAGGCTGGTCTTGAACCCCTGGGCTCAGGCAATCCTCTCGCCTTGGCCTCCTAAAGTGCTGGGATTATAGGCCTGAGCACTGCGACCAGCCTAAAGTTGTTAATAACATTAAAATTTTTATTTTATTTTAAAGATGTGGGGTAAAATTCAGGGTTAGATATACAAATATTCATTATGCAGGTGCCCTTGGTGATGAGGTGTGCCCCCCACCCCCGGCAGATTCCCACTACTGCCAATCCTGCCTCCTCACTCCAGCATTTTCTTATTATCTTTTTAGTGTCTGTATTTTTGAAACAGGAATGGCTGGGGCAGACAGGCATTTCTGTTCCAGTTAGCCATGGCCAGCAGGTAGGGGCAAGGCTACAGAGCATAGCGCTCATGCTGAGAAAGTACCTTTCATGATGTGGTAGACGCTCAGAGCCACCTCTGAAAAGGTCAGCATCATAATTAGTAAGAAAGAAGGAAGGAGAGAGAGAGAGAGAGAGAGAGAGAGAGAGAGAGAGAGAGAGAGAGAGAGAGAGAGGGAAAAGGAAGGGAGGAAGAGAGGGAGGGAGGAAAAAAGGTGCAAGGAAAAGAAAGAAAAAGGAAGAAGGAAGGAGAAAAAAGGGAGGAAGGGAAGAAGAAAAAAGAAAGGGATGCAATTTATTATATATTTTCAGAGAATTCTCATGATTAGAAAGTTTTTCCTAGTATTGGGCGAAATTCTGCCATTCCATAACTTCTATCTTGATTTCGTTCTGTTGTCTCATACTTCACTGACGATTCCTTTTCTTCAAATATTTGAAGACAGCTATTTATTTCCATCTCTTTCAGCCATTCCTCTTATGATAAAAGTTTTAGACCTTTTACTTCGTCAGTCTCTTCCATGAGAGTAGGGAAGGAAGTCCAGTGTTTATATACTGTTAAAATGTGGCTCCCAGAAATCAATACCATAGCCCAGATGTGATCTACCTGCCTATGATTGCAGATTACCTAAACCTTTCTAGCAGCCAAGTTGGACTCCTGGTTCCTGTTGAAATGTTCTCCAGCCAGATCTCTCTCACCTGATGCTCATACAATGGATTTATTGTAATATGATTTGTGTCTATTAAATCTCATCAACCATATCATCATAACAGTTGTTGTGCTCCCATTTACAAGTACTTTCACAGACATTATCTCATTTAATCCTCCCAACACGTTGATTTTGGCTCATAGCTTCTGCTTGACCTATAAGATCACTTTCAGTTGCCAGTATTTCCCATATGCACCACCAACACTGCAGTTTTCAACATGACTGAAGAATTGAAAGAAAGTGAACTAAATTTCTACTTATAGCATTAAAGAACAAACCATGTATAGGTAAATTCACTAGTCAAGGTGGAATGCACAGTGTTGTGGAATAAGTTCACTGCATGAAGTGAAACTATTATTGAGTTAAGAGAACACAGAATAGAGCCAACCAGAGATATTTCAGTACATTGCTTAACAGCACATATGTCAATAGAACAATATTTTCTTCAAAATGTCCATAAACATTCTCTTCTTTCTGCTCACATATAATAGTAGTCAGGTTCAGGGATGGGACTTTCCTCAGGATTGTAAAAGAGTAAAAATAAACTCTTTTACTCCCTGCATCTTTGTACTAGTTTTTTCAAGTTCTGTTCTCACCTATGGATTCTTTCTCATCATGGAAATATGAAAATTTTGTGGTTCAAGGTGGTGCTCTCTGAGCATTGCGCTGCTGCCTGGTCTGCATGAGTAGCCTGAGAGTCACTCTGTCGGCAAAATTGTTCCCTTGGTTACCATCATCTCCGCCTCATTCCATTGCTTCTACTCCCTATATAAGGACAGTAACTCTATCTTGTTTGTGTTCCATATTTTACTGTCTTAAGTCATAGATGAAATGCAGGATTTTTTCCTTTACAATGACCTAAATACTGCTCAGCTACATAATACGGACATAAATCTATTATCTTATTAAAATAAGTAGGCACATATTTAGTTTTAGACAGAACATTCTCATGTTGACTATCCCAATAGCTTAAAAAAATTGCCTAATTTAAATCAAGTTATATGATATCTATGATACATCTTCTGTTTATACAAGTAGCACAATCTAATGTCAAATATAAGTGTAGCTGGTTTTCAAAAATTTTATGAATAATATTTAAAATTTAATCTACAAATTTTTAAATTAAGTATATCTGATATTATTATGGAGATCATTTAGAAACCCTTGTAGCTACTAATAATTTGAGTGAGATTATGCCTGGATCAAGACAGTCTCATATGTGTGTCTGTGTGTATATGTGTATATCTGTCTACATGTGTATCTCTGAGGGGGAAATGTATCTTTGTGTGTGTATTTGTGTGTGTGTGTGTATAGAGAGGACAGAACATGGGCTAGATCTATACACCTATGAATTTTCCGTCTCCATCTGGTATGGGTTTAACACTAATAAACACAGACAAAGACACAAAGAATATGGAGAACTTCTTGTTACTAATACAAAATGCCTGAATAAGGATGAAGACATAAAGACAAAGTTCTTTCTTACCAATTCTTTATCCCCATAGTTGCCAGTCGAGTGTGACTTGCTAATAGTTTTAGCAAATTTCAAGAGTTCATGACAAAGTGTAATTTGAAAAGTTGAAAGACAATTGCTGGTGAGTCTGCTGAAATGGCTTAATTTATAACTATTTCTTCACTTAGGAACTTATGCAGATGTTTAATCCAACCACTGCACTTTTACTTGCCTCATCAGCAACATTCCTTTTCACGTTGATAGAACCCCTACTCTGCGTGCCAGCCAATAAGCATAACTTATCTCACTGATCCCACATAACTATTCTTTATGGTAGGTGTTTTACCTCCATATACAGTTAAGCAATTTGCTGTAGGTCATTCAGCTAGGAAGTGGTAGAACCACAATGCAGATCTGTCTGACTGCTCCACCCACACTCTGCTGCTCCTATAGGCTTCCCCAGCCTCTCTTGGAACCTTTCCTTTCTATTCTGTTTATCCTGAGACTCATAAACCTGATGACCTGATCTATACATTGCTTCCTGATAACTACTTTAACATGATGTAGCATTGAATGGTCAATATTTCTAAGAAAATTAGCAAAACTTGTGTTCCAACCCTTCCTCCCCTGAGCCCAGACGAGAAAGTGTCAAAGGAAGCACTGTGTCAAAAGAAGCTCTCTGTCAAAGCTCTCAGACACAGTCAACCAACTTGTCTGCTGGCGTCTTCGCAAAAGAGCAAATTCACGTCTGTATCAAGTTCATTCGCCTCATGTCAGGCAGGATTCTGCCTGTGGTTTGAATGTATTCCACCTTCAGATGCTTCATGACAAGACCCATGTTTTTGCATTATCTCAACGGTCAGCATGAGGAGAGGAATCACTAAGCCCTCCACAGAGTCCTGTCTGAGGAGCGTCAAGAAATGGTTACTCTATCTGAGTCACTCTAGGTGCTCCTAGTCTAGGTTTTAATTCCTGTTTCTGCAGCAATCTGAAGTGGATCTTGCTTCATTCATAGCTTGGTGGTCGCATTCATGAATAGGAATACCTGCTGCATTTGAATTTAAAGTCGTATTGTGATGCTGATAAAATTGAGCAAGATTAGTACACTGGATAGGATTGGGTTTACTGTACTTTGGTAAATGGGTAATAATTAGGTTGCTCGTTACAATTTTCCCCACCCAGTCACCAGATTAGGGCTCTGAATGCCCACTTGTTTCCATTTGCAGCTTTCTATATTATCTAAGATAGCAAGTTGACAACTTGATTTAACCTTAAAACTCTTCAGAACTATCATTGCATCCTTGAGGTAGGTCCAGGTTTATAGCTTTAAAATTTTTTTTTAACCCAATCATGTCTTATTTTTCATCAGAAATAGACACAGGCAGAAAAACATTTAAAATTTAAAAAAAGCATCTTTCTTTGGAAGTTAAAAAAATCTAACTGTAAATTTGTTTCTTATCCCCCTTTACTTTGATATAATTTGGATAATTTCTTCTTAATTTGATTTAATAAAAACTTGTAAATGCCTTTACAGTTAAAACACTTTGTTTATAAAAGAAAAAAATAAGGTTGAGGAAACTTATTTTGTCTGTCTATTAACATTTGCAATCTTACTGGAATTTATTGAAAATTTATATTTAATAAGTGAGCTAGATTAGTTACAAGAAAATACAGGTGAAAAAATAGACAAAGCGATGAAATTTCTGTTAAAACACAGATTGTGTTCAAAGACCATAACAAAAGCAAATTCTAAAGTATTTCTCAAGTGAGGCCCTTTGAAAGAAAGCTTGACACAACGCCATAATACTGTACATGGATAAAATGATTGGGCTAACACCATTGAAGAATAGATACTTACATGAAAAAGTCCACTTAAAACTTATTTCCTATTAAATTGCAAAGCATACTATAATGTGATATAACACACAGTATGACTATATCAAGTGTCTATTAAACATAAGTAAAACCAGAAACTCTGGGTATGTTGAGAATCAGACTACATTAGAACTACTTAAAGTCTATTTGTCTAAGACTTTGAAGGCAAAATTGACTTTATCTTCTACTCACCTAAATGTTAACAAGTTCAGCTTTGACCATTGATTTACCAGAGCTGTACAGATTCTTAGAAGACACTATTTTAGTTCACTTCAGTTCTGTACCCCTAAAGCAATCAAATACAGGTTTCTAATAAACACAAGGGCCTATGGAAACAAACTCAAAATCCAAACTAATGAAATCTAAATGCAGATATGTTTTCAATAAATGTTCCTCTGACTCCATACAGGCTTTGACAAAATCCTCTTGTTCACTATCATAAAAAAGACATAGCTAAGAGATTCCACTGACTCAGATATAGAAATGCATTACCTCTTCCAAGAAGTTAGCAGAGGAGGATGGAAGCAGTGAATAAGCTTTGCTTCTAAGTCTAATATTAAAACCTTCTTAGTTCCTGGGCCTACTTTTGGTTTCTTTTTAGGTACCCATATAATCCTAAGAACATTTCAAAAGTACTTTTTTTAGTACTCTGACACTTTTTGTCTTTTCATACCTTATAAGAGTACAGTTAAAAGTTTGGATACGTAGAAATATTTTTATACGTTGACATTTCAAAGTCAGAGAAGCAGAATTTATTCTGTAAAATTAAAGAGTATTTAAAAAGCTCAGTACACATGTTTTAACTCAATTTTGGAGAGTAACTTTTCCTATAAGTGTTTGAAATTGATTCAAGTTTTACTTTTACTATTCTAAAACGGGTCAAACATGATCTTTTTGTGACAAGAGCTGATCTAAGAAACTCAGAGGAAAATGAATTCAGTGTACATAGTTAATAAACAAACACACATCTCTATCCTGGCAGGGTAATTGTCCTCCTAATACTCTCTTCAGGATAGAAACAACAAAAGAGCGGGGACAGAGCAATTAATTATTTACTAATAAATTTCTTATTGAACACTGATTTTTTTTCTAGGTCTGTACTAGGTTTGGTGAATGTAAATATTATGTTCTTCCCTCAAGTCACTCTCACAATGAAATAATTAATCCACTGATTCATTCACTTATAGGACAAGTCTTCATTAAGAACCTACTGAGGCTAAGGCTCTCTACTCAGGACTAAGGATGCATTAATAAGCTAAATAGTTCTGGTTCCTCCCTTCAAGGAGTGCACAGTCCAGTGGGGAGCACAGACACTAATCAAATTATCAAGCAAGTGCATGTAGAATCATCGAGTAGAATCCAAAGGCACAACAAGGAGAAGTATATGCTTCTGTAAGAATGAAAAACAAGGATAATATTTGGTCAAGAAAATGAAAAAGGTGTTAGTTAAGTCAAAATCTAAAGAGTGGGTTGAAGTGATTGGGAGTGCCTAGGGGAAATAAAACAAAACCAAAAGAACCCCCAGAACATTCCTGGCAGAAGTACCAGTGTTATGGATTGACTTGTGTCCTCCCAAAATGTATGTTGAAGCCCTAATCCCTAGTACCTCAAAATGTAATCATCTTTGGAAATAAGGTCGTTGCAGATGTAATTAATTAAGATGAAGTCATAATAGAGTAAGATGGGTCTTTATTCCAATATTACTTGTGTCTTTATATGTAGAAGAGAAGACACAGAAAGGGAAGACTGCCAAGTGAAGACTGAGCCAGAGATTGGAGTTATGCTGTCAAAAGCCAAGGAACACCTGGGGTTACCAGAAGTTATAAGAGGGAAAGAATGACCCTTCCTAAAGATCCAGAGTATAGTCCTGCCATCTCCTTGACTTTAGATTTCTAATTTTCACTAGTTTTCAATATTGCAAGACAACAAATTTCTATTGTTTTATGACACTTCATTTGTGGTTCTTTTTAATAACAGCCTTAGGAAACTAATATAACCAGTATCTATAAAAGTCTTATGACAATAAAAATAATTTCAAATCCAAGGGACCAGAAGAAATCGAAGATAGCTGGATTCCACTATGTAATAGAGTTAGGGCAGCTGGATAAAATACAGGATGGCAAGTTACATTTGAATTTTAGATAAAGAAAACAACTGCTCTAATGACCTATTTGGCTCATTAATGCATCCTTAGTTCTGAGCAGAGTGCTTTACTCTTAGTAGGTGCTTAATGATGACTTGTCTTATAAATGAATGAATCAGTGGATTAGTTATTTCATGTGTTTGATATATTTATACATTTTTATGTTTATGTTATCATCTTTTACACTCTATTCTCATATATTCTCTCTAAAAATCTACTAAAATATTTATTGCTTATCTGATATTCAAATGTAACTAAGCATCTTATATTTTATTTTATTTTTTTTGAGTTGGAGTCTCACTCTGTAGCCCAGACTGGAGTGCAATGGCACGCTCCCGGCCACCACAGCCTTGACCTATTGGGCTCTGGCGATCCTTCTGCCTCGGCCTTCCAAGTACCCGGAACTCCAGGCGTGCACTACCACCCCTGGCTAATTTATTTATTTATTTACTTATTGTAGAGACGCAGTCTCGCCAAGTTGCCCGGTTGGGTCTTGAACCTGCAGGCTCTGGCAATCCACTAGCCTCGGTCTCCCAAAGTGCTGGGATTACAGACTGAGCCACCAAACCCAACCGCATCCTATATTTTTATATGTTAAATCTTACAACCTAGAAGAGGATACATGGTGAAAAGCGATACAAAGAGGTACAGAGGGGCCACTTCAAGCTAGGTTGAAGTTGATTGGGTCTGTGGAAAGTGAGAGAGTTGTGACTGCAGGTATAGACAAGTTTGCGGAAGTTTAGCTATGAAAAGCCTACAGGAGTTGCTACAGGAGCTGGGGGTAAGAATGGAAGAGAAAATGGTTGAGCAAACAAAAATGATTTGTTTTTTTCAATGGAAAAGGCATGCATGCTTAAAAACCAGATAATAGGATTCAGTCGAGAGTTTGATTATATAAATGGGGAAAAAGAAGAGATATTGAATACGTATAGCTATGAAAAGGTAAAAAATGATGCGATCCAAAGGGATTAGTTTTAGAAAGAAGATACTTGTTTTCCACCGTATCACGAAGGCAGGAGGAAAGTGATGGTTCAGTGTGAATTGTTTTGTGTATTTAACATTGGGGAAACGTTTACTATTTGGGAATTCTCTTCTGGTAGTCTTTGTCTTCTCTTTAAGAGGCAAGTTCGTGTGCTAAATACTAGTAAGACCAAAACTGTTTTAGAGGTTGAAAGGGAGAGGAGAAGTTTTAATTAGTCATTATGGATTCGACTGAGCAACCCAAGAGGATGTCAGGCAGTGTTAGTGGCCTATTTGAGTTTTAATCTCCCCAATTTCACAATCATATAATTGCTACTTTTGATCAATGAAAAAAAAACCCATTGAGGAAGTAATTAATTGGGGTAGAAGTGAAAAGCATCCAGGCAGGTGTAAAAGAGAAGAAAGCCATTGGGTTGATCTGGCCATCAAGAATGAGTAGGATTTTCCTGGTATGTAGAAGGTGGGAATGAAAATGTTTTGCATATTGTAAAGGAAAATGGAAGCAGGAAGAAAAAAGATCTATATTTAGTCCTCATTGTGTCTGTAATAAGCTTACATTTTTGATTTGGGAGCAGAGAAGATATAACAAATGTTCCATGAATTCATAAGAGGGACAAATCACTCAAGGTAGGAATAGTTGAAAAAGGCTTCAGAGAAGAGGGGCTGAACTTGAAAGGAAGTAGGGCGAAGCCATCCTGGGCGGAACCATGGTGAAAGAGTTGCTGAGGGAAAGACATGGTACTTGGAAGGTCTGGTTTTGGCTCCCAGGCTTTCTTTTTAGATGTCTCAGTAAGTTTTTAAAAATTAGATTTATATATTTTTTACATTTTTAGTATTAATGTTATCATCCTACTCACATAGATATTTGATATTCCTAATCTTATTACAGAGGCAACCATATTTATTTTTCAGTCTGAAATTTTTCCAGGGACTTTCTTGCCCTTTGTCATGGAAGAAACTCAGAAATTCTACTCATCCAGAGACTATGTGTTGGATGTCTATTCTACACCCACAGCACAAGATAAGTGCTATGAGCCATTCATACCAAAGATGGTGCTAGGTGCTGTGGAATTCAACACTAAGTGGTGTGGCTAATCATGGCTTTGTAGGAGAGAGTTCAGAGAAGTGAGCACCGTGGCTGGCAGGATCAAAGACAGGTCCATGTAGGTGGATTCTCAGCTGGGCCTCAGTCTTTAGTAGATACCTCTGTCTCTAACCTTTCATCCAATTATTTTAACTCAAATTGATGCTTTTATATATTCCATAACAAAACTCCTATATGTACACCTTAAATGTGTTTTATGGATGCAGTACCTAATCCCGGATCACTCATTAAGTCATAGTTAAAGATTTCCCAGAATGTGGGAAACACCACTCTGGGTTTTCATATTTTCACGGGTTTGCAGTTTTGTAAGGATAATCAGAACACTGGTTTTTTGTTTGTTTGTTTTGGTATAGTACTAAATTAGTACTTTAAAAGGCTATCCTTTATTCTGAAATTATGATCTTCCTGCTTTTTCTGTTGCTAAAATGTCCTTATTTTATTATATAATGATGGTCAGTCGTGAGGTTTTGAAATTTTGTTTTCTGGTTCTTAATGTCCATGCTTGCCAGAAATCACTTTTTATTTTATTGGATCTATGAACTTTAGAAATCTAGGGAAATCCAACTGTTATAAAGTATTGCGTATTGTTCCCCTGATGACTGTTTCAAGGCTGTTTCAGGCTATTATCAATTCCATTGTGTTGAGGGCTGAGTGTGAGGACTCTGGGTTGGGGAGGACTCCTCTCTGCTTGTGATTTGGATGCATGACCACTCAGATGAATAAAATCCAGTTGAAAGTAACTAAGTCCATTGCTGGCAGGAGTCAGAATCCCTTCCCTCAGAGAGAGCTAAGTGCTAGATGTAATGCCAAAACATGCACTCACCTCCTCCTGCAAGGAAGCAAAACAAAACAATAACAACAGGTAGGACCACTCTGTATCAGTAGCTCTGCCAGAAAACACATTACGTCTCATGTTTCCATCCTCTGGAGATCAGTGATAAGATTTGTATCAGGGTAACTCCTTCATCACACAGACACAGACACTGCTCTGGGCTTGTCTTAATTGAGATGGTCTGAGTCCTAGGCACTTACCCACTGCTACTGCTTCGGAAGACCTGAGACTGAGGTTTTACTTTCCTCCATTGCTGGCGACAGAGTGAGACTCCAACTCAAAAAAAAAAAACACAACTGGTTGGAAAAAGAATGAGCAATCTTTACTTGAATTAGGAGATAACGTCATTTTAAACAGATGACAAAATGAACTCAGGGTAGTCTTAATGAAATTGCTGGTTAATAAGATGTCTTTTATTATAACTAGAATGGGAGAAATCAGGACCCCATCACTATAGAATTATTCTTGTATGACTCTAACTCAAGGCTGTGGTGTAGCCAGATTCACCATAGAGCTAGTGAGAATGGTAGAATCTGTAAATGGGGCCTTTACTGTTGGCTGGCAAGTATATAATACTGGATCACCCCTTAATAACCATCTGTCCATGGCTCATGGTCTTGCTTTCACTTTTCTTCTTTACATATTGTTTCATCATAGCTTAATAATTGTCACACCAAACATCAATATACTACCTTTAAAAACATCATCAAAATGTGCTACTTTGGAGGTTATGCTAAGGAGGAGCCTAGCTATCCTTCTGGAATGGACTCACGTCCTCTTCCCAGTTCTCCTTTAATCATCTGGTTTTACAGAAAACATGAATGAATTTTGGTTTCATCCATAATCTTTCAAAAATATTTGTTCTTGAATAAATATCAAAGAAATCCTTCTTTGCTTTAGTACTTTTTCTGTGTGCCTGAAAACATTCACAGGATAATAAGCACATTCCCAATTACTTAATCCTCATCAACTAATTAATTATCAGCTAACTATAATAATAATCAGCTAACATTTATTTAGCTTTTACTATGACCAAACATGGAGCTAAGCCTGTCCTCAGGTATGTTATCCATTGGCATTTGGATCACATACCAGAAATGTGACATAACTCTAAAGGCAGTACTGTGAGCTAAGAAGGTCTTGCAGGCTGTGCAATGTAGAGGCTGTGGAGTCAGGCACACCTGGTTTGAATTCTGACTCACTTACTTGTTAACTTAGGAAGCTTACACACTCTCAGTCAGGGTTTCTTTTTCTCTAAGTAAGGGCAATATTACCTGTATTATTGTATTAGTTGAAAGTAACTAAGTCCATTGCTGGCAGGAGTCAGAATCCCTTCTCTCGGAGAGGGCTAAGTGCTAGATGTAATGCCAAAACAAGCACTCACCTCCTCCTGCAAGGAAGCAAAACAAAACAATAACAACAGGTAGGACCACTCTGTATCAGTAGCTCTGCCAGAAAACACATTACGTCTCATGTTTCCATCCTCTGGAGGATCTGAGAGCATTTGTGCAGCTTTTGGTACATAGTAAGGTCCTAAAACCTGAAGACTTTGGTAACCATTTAAAAAAAAAAGAGTCTATCACACTGAGTGAGCTATCACAGAAACAAAGAACTGAATATCACATGTTCTCACTCATAAGTGGACTTTGAACAACTATTGTAATACTATAAGAAAAGGATTGTCAGTAGTGGGAAATTACTGGGGAAGGGGTGGGAAGGGATTGGCAGTAGTGGGATTCTGCCAAGGGAGTGGGGAGCACACCTCATCAACAAGGGTACCTGCATAATGAACATTCGTATCCTTAACCCTGGATTGTTTTTTGTTTTTCTGAGTTGGAGTCTCACTATGTTGCCCAGACTTCAGTGCAGTGGCATGCTCCCGGTCACCGCAGCCTCGACCTGCTGGGCTCCGGCGATCCTACCGCCTCAGCCTTCCAAGTAGACGGAACTACAGGCGCGCAATACCACACCTGGTTAATTTTTGACTTATTGTAGAGATGAGGTCTTGCCAAGTTGCCCAGGCGGGTCTTGAACCTACGGGCTCAGGCAATCCACTCGCCTTGGCCTCCCAAAGTGTTGGGATTACTAGCTGAGCCCCCGAGCCCGGCCACCCCACATCTTTAAAATTAAAAATTAAAAAAATAAATAAAAACAGGAGAAGTAGTGAAGGAAGAGTTCACTGAGCATGACGGGACAAAGGAAGATCATAGAGTCATGACAAGCCACCCTTTTAGTAAAGAATGATATCTCTATGAGAGCAGAAGAGGAGGGAAGGCATAGTAAGTAGAACATATAAAACTGGGGGGACAATTGTTTGCTGAGAGTCAGTTGTGAACCAGGCTCTCTCAAAGTATTTCATGCATATTATCTCATTTAAATTTCTTTAAAAAATTTTTTTTATTTTAAAATTGTGGGGTACAATTAAGGATTAGGTATACAAATATTTATTGTGCAGGTACCCTTGTTGATGAGGTGTGCTCCTTCTTCCCCAGGTAGTTTCCCACTACTGCCAATCGCATCTCCCCCTCTCATGCCCCTGCAGTTTCTTGCTACTGTCATTCCTTTTCTTATGGTATTATGATAGTTGTTCAAGGTCCACTTATGAATGAGAACATGTGATACTCAGTTCTTTGTTTCTGTGAAAGATCACTAATTTTCATTACAAGCCAATACAAGGCAAAATAATAGCTCTGTTTTTTCAGGTGGGAAGTCGAGGCCAATGAGCTTTAAGTCAATTTCCTAAGACGACAAAGGAAGTAAAAGTGGGACCTGGATTAGAATCTACTATCTCAGGCTCCCAAGGTCATGTGCTTTTAGTGGTGCTAGGATAGTGCTGTGGTCTTTAACTGGCACGATGGAGCCTACTGTTGGAGTACATCCAGCCCATTCTAGTTTTAGTGGAAGTTGTTTTCATTTCTTTGTGTAGGGATGGAACTTAGCATGTCTGGAAGGTGTTCCAACTGAGTGTTATTCCACCACTGTTGTTCTGCAGGAGAAGGAACCTGGGGCAAATAGTGTGATAGCTGTCCTCTCTTCAGGGTCTGACCATTCCTGGGCTGGGGCTTGCCTAGTCATGATCCACAGCACTGTGGAATCTACAGGCAAACTGGAAGGAGAGCGAGCATCTCCGCCTACCACTTGTGTCTTTACTTGTCCTGGATCCCACAACAGAAAATGGTCAAATTAAACAGAGAACTTCTTCAAGTAATACGGACAAGAAGTTTCAGAACTGTGATTTACACTCAGGGTGATTTAACACCAAAGAGTCAATAGACATAAAAAATATTAATATTTAAGTAAAATGTGTATGTGTTAAGAAACTGCAAATAATCTGGATAATCATGACAAATTGTGTTTTTCATTTTCTGTCCTCAAAATGCTGCTTTTTTGGGTGTTTTTGAAATGAAATGAAATCACAGAGGTATTTCTAATAATTCTTCATCTTTTAATCTAAAAAAATACAACTTTTGGTCAAGTGGGTTCATACTTTATATACTCAACTTGGCTTCTGATAGTGGCACAACTGGATAATTATTCCATGACTAGAGACCTTATATCATTGAAGGTTTTTAATGGCAAACTATTCCTGTGAATGAGCCATGACCTATAAAGGTTCGAAAACTCTTTGGAAAAGAAGTAGAAAGCATACTGTCTTCTAATCTATGAAAGCTAGAATGGGTATGCAGACTCAAGGATGGAAAGGCAGTCTACATCTTATGTATATAATTAGCTTATTTGTACAAGCGTTAAAAATATGGCTGTTATAATATGTATAAGGCAATGCTACTGGCCTATTGTTATGTTGTCTGTAATTTACTGTAACATACTTCAACATTAACATTGTGAGAGGTGTGTGTGTGTGTGTGTGTGTGTGTGTGTGTGTGTGTGTGTGTGAGAGAGAGAGAGAGAGAGAGAGAGAGAGAGAGAGAAGGGGTTAATTTCATTCCATTCCCTATGGTGATTAATTCCCCTAGTTGGAAATACATATTCCATGGTGTATTAGATTCCTAGGCTGTTGTAAAACATTCACACAGACTATGCAGCTTAAAACAACTGAAGTTTATTTGGAGTTTATTTGTTCATGGTTCTGGAGGCTAGAAGTCCAAAATCAATGTGTTGGAAGAGCTGGTTCCTTCTGGAGGCTCTGAGGGAGAATCCATTCCATGTCCCTCTCCCAGTCTCTGGTGGTTGCCAGCAATCCTTAGCATTCCTCAGCTTGTAGATGCATCACTTCAATTTCTGCCCCCATCTGCACAGGTTGTTCTCTAGGTACATCTGTGTCTAAATTTTCCTCTTATAAGAACACTAATTATTGGATTCAGGTCCATCCTAAATCAGTATGACCCTATCTTAACTTGATTACATCTGCAAATATCCTATTTCCAGAGGAGGTCACATCACAAGTTCCTGGTGGACATGAATTTTGAGGGGACACCCTTCAACCCAGTTAGCATCTAAGTAGAAGATCCTGTTGGAGAGTTAGTTCTTGCAAGAAATTCAGCAGCCTGATGCAGTTAGAGTTTGTAAAGTGGCATAGCAAACGTCAGAAATAAGTTTTTATTAATGAAAAAGTATGGGACTCTGTGATTTGTACACTTCAGCATGGTGTGCCCAAGGCCTGACTCCGACAGCCTCCTGTTAATCTGTTGATTCCAAGTGCTTGTTTGCCTAAATTTGGCAAAATCTTGCCACTAAAATATTTTGCATCTGCTTTGAGGGAACCTTTCATGCAGGATGCAGTCCAAGCACCTAAAATGTCAGAGAGTGAGAACTATATAGAGCATACGGTACTAGTTGTGTGTTGTGTGATGTTTTTTTTGGGACAGTTTGGTAACAAGTGTTTGTATCTATAGCAGAATTTAGTTTGAGACTCAGCATTACACTTGATAGTAAGGTTGTAGGAAGGAGACCAAGAACACTCACTTAACTCTTAGGATAGGACTTATCTACCACAAAGAACCTAATACTTATGAACAGCAAAATTGGCTTAGGTTAATTGATAGCACATATTCATGGATATTTCCTCAAAATTTCAAATATTCTATATCCTTCGGAACACGACTCTTATCCTCTTTTGTTATTTTATTCATATAAAACAATAAAACCCAGCATTCAGATAATTATTCCATGGTTAGAGATCTTATTCAGGTTTTTAATAAGAAAGTTGATTCAACAAAATTTGAACTCTTCACCTGAGACTTTTCCCACATCCCTCCTCTGTCAGGCAGTGATAAAATGGCTTTGAGGCTGACTCAGTGTCTCTGGAATTCCCTCCCTCTGTATGTCGCCAGAGCCTTCTTTGCTGGCATTTAGTACACGGTGCCAGGCATCTGTTGATTTGGCATGGGTTTAATCTGAATCTTTACTGTTTGACTAGATTTTGTATTTCAGCAGGGACTATTAATCTGAACTCACCATCCAAGCAGTATGTGTGTGGTTGTCAGGAGAGAGAGAGTTTAATGTGTTGTTACTATTGGAAATATAATTTTTTTAAAAAGTTCTTCACAAATGCATGCCATCTGAATTGCTCTGAAGCAATTGTTTTTGAAAAGAAAAGAAAATCTTCTATCTGGTATCCTTGTGCTGTTTCCCTTCATTTCAATACATAAGCAACCAGACTGAGAGACCTGCAGTGTTTCTCCCTTGGTTGAGGTCCAGACCATTGATCTATGCTTCACTGAAGAAGCTTTGACCTTGGCAGGCAGGTAGTGGTCACTAAAGAAATGAATGTGGCAATTCCTAAAAGCTCTAAAAATCGACCTTACATATGACCCTGCGATCCCCCTACTGGGAATATACCCCAAAGAACTCAAATCACTCTATAAAAAACATACCTGCACATATATATTTATCACAGCATTGTTCACGATAGCAAGATCATGGAACCAACCATGCTGTCCATCAAAAGAGAACTGGACTAAAAAAACATGGTACATATATACAATGGGATACCATGCAGCCATAAAAAAGAACAGAACCATGAATTTCGCAGCAACCTGGATGGAATTAGAGTTTATAATACTGAGTGATCTCTCACAGAAACAAAGATCTGAGCATCACATGTTCTCACTCATAAGTGGACCTTGAACAACTACCGTAATACTATAAGAAAAGGATGGATAGCGGTGGGAAACAATGGGGGGGGTGCAGGGAGGGGAAGGGAGGTGGAGTTAATGGTAGTCAGTATCTGTCTGGGGAAAGGAGGGCACACCTCATCAACAAGGGTACCTGCACAATGAATATTTGTATACCTAACCCTTAACTGTATCCCACAACTTTAAAATAAAAAATATATATTAAAAAAAGAGAAAGAAATGAACCAGTGGAGTGGACTAATAGAGGAAATAGAGCTTCCCCACGTGGCTCTATTTCTCTCTTCTCACCCTAATCTCTTTATCTTCATTAATCCTAATGAAAAGAGGGTAGAGCAGAGAACTGTAGGAGCGGAGAACTGTGGAGAGCAGAATTTCTCTGGACAGAATAATAAATACAAAACCAAAATGGGAAACTTATTCTTAAAATTGATAATTGCTTGTTTATGCCCTGTAAATTCTGAGCATGTGTGTGCTAAGGTGCACAGATTTTTCACCAAGGCAAACTATGTGTAGAGTCAGGGATTTTTGTCATCTGATCAATACAAATGATAAATCAGTCACCACTCTGCTTGTCTGCTGAGAAGAAGGAATTGTGGACACATGTAACAGTGGTGACTGCAAAGGCCTTTTCAAGACTTGATGCTGTCAGATTAATTTACCTATCATACTTAGGTAGCTAATAGTATTTTAAGGGAGTTTGTCAAGTTGAACATAACTCTCATATTTCACAGGACACACCTTTGGAATAGTTACCTGGTTTCATATTTATAACAGCTTCTTCTCTCTGTCCCTCCCATAAAAAATGCCAAATGGACTGACCATTAATTGTTCAAAACCGTATTCATGGGTGACAGTTCATTCCTTCCATTATAAAATATAAGGCAGTAAATATGTCTCTTCCTTTTTTTCTCTTCTGATGATTTTGTTGGTGATTCAATATATAAACCTTAATGAGTTATTCACTTAGTCATTTAGCAAACATTTAATGAGAACCTACAGGGCAATAAACATGAATATAAACAAATATGTGGGAAAAGGACAAATAAACAGGGGTAAGAGGGAGCTGCTGTTAACGTGCATTGACTGCTTTCTGTAGCTCAGCACTTATTTCGAAAACTGTTTTTATAATTAAAAATATACAGGAATATAAAAGTTGAATATTCATCAAGGTTTATAATATAAACTTCAATTCCTATCTCCCCCAGCCCTCCTCGTCTCTCAACCCCTACAGGAAATCATTTTAGCCATTTCTTCCCTTCAGTTTTATATAATATGCTATATTGCTATTTATTAATTTGTTGATTTGAGATATTTTCTAGGAAAATTCTACAACAGAAGGAAATTATTTCGCTTCCTTAAACCCTTCTCCTCACCCCAGTACACACTTCCACTTCTTCTGTTTTTTAATATCATGAAAACTATAATTTGGGGTCAGATTACTATTCAGTCTATACATTGTCATGTTTATATAAATGTTATTCATCGTTAAGCCACACAGACACCTGGTTGTGTGGGATGGGACAGGATTCAAGGGTTTACTGCTTCTTATCAGGACTTTCAATCTGGCCTCCTTTCATCTCCACTAACACCTTGCTTTCTTTTCTTTTTTTCTTTCTTTCTTTTTTTTTTTAAGTGAGAAAGCAGTATTTGTTGAGAGGACAGAAAAGCTCCCACAGTGGGAGGGGACTCATGGGGGTTTCCCTCTTAAAAAAAATTTTATTTTAAATATGTGGGGTACAATTCAGGGTTGGGTATACAAATGTTCATTATTCAGGTACCCTTGTTGATGAGGTGTGCCCCTGCCTCCCCTGGAAGTTCACCTCATTTTCTTTCTTTTTTTTTTGAGTTGGAGTCTCACTCTGTCGCCCAGACTGGAGTGCAGTGGCCGCTCCCGGCCACCGCAGCCTCGACCCCGTGGACTCTGGCGATCCTTCCGCCTCAGCCTTCCGAGTAGCCGGAATTACAGGCGCGCACTACCATGCCCGGCTGATTTTTGATTTAGTGTAGAGATGAGGTCTCGCCAAGTTGCCCCAGCGGGTCTCGAACCCGCGGGCTCAGGCAATCCACTCAGCTCGGCCTCCCAAAGGCGCGGGATTAGAGGCTGAGCCACCCAGCCCGGCTTTCAAAGCACCTCCTCCTTCCACTCCTGAGCCTTCTGAGATTTCTAAGTGTGTGTGAACCTTCTTCATGACTTCATTCACTGCAGGGTTTCCGTGTTTGCAAATCAGTTACTAAAAACCAGTCCATTGCTGTTCATATATGTATATGTAAGTTTTTTCTGTTTTCTCTCTTCCCCTGCTTTCTTTGCCTGTATGAATTCAAAAAGTTTTCATTTATTTGTTGAAATTTTAACGTGTTCCTGGAGTAAAGTTCATATGTTTCAATCTTGTATGTTTAAACAAAGTCCCAAGTACTCTTATAAAATACTAGCTAATAATTCAGTAAGTCCCCTACATATGAAGGAATTCCATTCTTAGAGTGCATTCATATGTCCAATTTGTTAGTAAGTCCAACAAAGTTAGCCTAGGTACCCAACTAACATAACTGACTATATAGTACTGTACTGTAATAGTTTATAATATTTTTCACACAAATAATACATTAAAAACAAACAGAAAAATAAGAAAACATTTTTAATCTTATGGTACAGTAAGATTCAGTAATGTCTGGGTAGTACCTCTTTATTTCCCATCATAGGTGACACAGTAGTACTGGATTGCATTCTGAATGGCTGCTGCAACCTTTTTGTATCGCCCTGTGCCTCAAAAACTAACAGTGTCTCCTTGGACATGTGAATGCACATTCGCATCTTTGAAAGTTTGCAACTTGAAGGTTTTCTGTAGAGGACTTACTGTATACCATTATTAATATCTTTTTATAGAGAAAAAAAATCAAGGATTAGAGATATTAAATAACTTGCCCAAGGGTATACAAAAAAGAAAGCGTTAATTCTACTTACTAATACATATCTTGTTCACTTCTTTCCAGCACATTGCCTTTCCTGCAAGTCACAGCTCCTGTTTTAAGGAGTTTACGGTTTTTGTGGGGAGATAAGACATATGCACAAATATCAGAACACAAGGCATTAAATGTCAAGAATAAGAAAAATGGCCCAATGTGCAATGGGAATTCAGAAAAAAGAGAAATGTTTTCCTGTCTATTTCTTTGTGTCTAAAACTCCATTTGGAATTGAAGTACACGTCTTTCACTTCCGTAGGAACATTTTTCCATACAGAAAATCTTATTTTATGGGATATAAGCTCTTCTTCAGTCACTTAGGATTTGACAGCATTCCATGAAGTCTCATTGGAGTGGAGTTGGCAATTAATATATATTTTCACATGACGTTTATCCTTCAGGTGATATTTTAGAAAAATACTATTTTTGACTCAATACATGTCTATGAGTATACTTGACATTAAAGACATTCAAGAGACAATTTTTGTTGGTATTTATTTCTGCCAGTGATAATACATAGTCCTTGATATTGTTAAATCTTAAGTATGTGTTTACACATGAGTATCTCTAACTATCAAAGATGCTTTATAAACTTACCCACATCTGTCCAGACTTGAATTTTTCCTTTGGTCAGTTAGGACTATTATCACTCATGCTGCTTATACTTTGCAAATCCAGAGCACTATCTTTATAGCATTTCAGGAGATAGAATCACATAGTGGTTCAGGTCACTGTCCCTAGAGTCAATTTGTTATGCTCCATTCCAGGTTTCCCCACTACCTATATCTGCTATGTGACCTTGGGAAATTCCACTAAATCTCTCTCTCTCTCTCTCTCTCTCTCTCTCTCTCTGTCTCAGGTTTCTCATCTGTAAAAGAAGGATAATGGCAGAAGCTACCTTACAGAGTTGTTATGAGGATTACTGAGTTAATAGATACAACATATATGATGCACTTAGAATAGTGTCAGGTACGTAGAAGACTCTATTATCATCAATTCCACCTCTAGGAACCTTGTGCAGAAGCAATCTCCGAGGGCCACATGTTTCAGGTGCTGTTTTGTTTGCAGTAGCAGAAGCTTCTTCTTCAATACTGTATTCATTATTTTATTTTGCAATTATGTGTTGAGTGCCTGCTGTGTGCCAGGCATACTGGCTGGGGCTCTAGATACAATGGAGAGCAAAATCAGACATCTTACTGCCTACGTGGAATCCTTAGCACAGTGGAGAGGCAGTCATGGGTCAATTCATCATACATATAAATGCACAGCTGCAACTGTGGTCAGTGCTAGGAAAGACAGTCTTCTTGACTCTTCATTGCATTCAAATACACAGAGTTGAGATCCTAAGAGAGCAAAACTGCGTGTTTCTCGAAGAATCCAAGTGCTCTAATGCCAAAGAAGGGAAGGGCTGTTTTGTGCAGAAACCGAGAACATCCTGAGAAACTAATTAAAACCTTCCTTTTTGATTACACCCCAGAGGATGGGAAATCGCTTCCTCTCTTGCCTTTCCTTGACACAACTTGCTCAGGAGGAATGCAAGGGATGGGTGGGATCTTCCCCCAACATGACAGTGAAAAGGAAGCCACATACCAAAGGGATGACGGGTGGCACAAGAAATGCTGCAGCTGCTAATTCCACCTCCACCCTGTGGGACAACTGCTTAGCAATATTTCAAAGGCAAAGGCAACTTACAGGGAAAAAATGCATTTAACAACTTCCTTGAGTGGAGGTCTGGATAAGAGTGGAGCACATTATAAAGTCGCATTTATGGCAGAAATATATGCCGTAAATTACAGACATCTGTGCCTGGGATTCACAAAGCCCAAGTGTACATTAGTACATGAAGCACAATCAGGTTTTCAGGGCATTTGGCAAGAAACTTGAATATCGATGCCATTTGAATGTAGTACATGTACATCTCCGGTGCACTGCTAATGCTAGTTTTATCAGAAAGCTGTAGCTGAGAATTACATCTAGAATTACCTCTGCCATTCTTCATTTCCAGTGCTTGAAAGGACAGTGTCCTCTTGCTGAACTTTTAATTGGTAATCTCAGAAAAATACAATCCCTTTCAGTATTATGTAACACATAAAGAGAAATTAGTTTAAACAAGAGCAGCGACAGGGTGTCATATCTCAATGACTGGAAAACAAAATTTAAATAAAGAGGAATAAGTTCAAGAGGTCTGCTGTACAGCATGGTGAATTAATAACAATGCATTGCATACTTGAAGATGGCTAAGAGAGTAAATTTAAAGTGTGCTCACCATAAAAAATGATAAATATTTGAGGTAATGTATGTATTAGTTAGTTTTGTATCGCCATTCTACAGTGTATACATATTTCAAAACATCATGTTATAGATATAAATATATACAATTTTTATATGTCAGTTGAAAAATGAAAAAATGATAACTACATTAGACTTTTGCATTTATTATCTGGTTTTATCTGTCTGCAGCTCATTCACTTTCTCTTCCCTCAAGCTTTCTTTTTTTTTTTTTAATTTGGCGTCTCACTCTGTCACCCAGATTGGAGTGCAGTGGCCGCTCCCAGCCACCACAGCCTTGACCTGCTGGGCTCCGCCTCAGCCTTCCAAGTAGCTGGAACTACAGATGTGCACTACCAAGCCTGGCTAGTTTTTAATTTACTGTAGAGATGAGGTCTTGCCAAGTTGCTCAGGCAGGTCTCGAACCCTCGGGCTTAGGCCATCCACTCACCTTGACCTCCCAAAGTGCTGGGATTACAGGCTGAGCCAACGAGCCCGGCCTAGCTTTCTTTTTTTTCATAGTTCATGTGATTGGTTGGTAGCTCTGCATCTTACACGGAAGACAATTAAGTGATTATTTTCTGAGCACCTACTATGAGTTGGGTAGGAATGTCTTTGAACTCAGGAAGACTGCAGTCTAGAAGTAAACACAGACACGAAACACAATGAAAAGTATGACGGATGTCAAGAATGGATATACATATCACGTTCATTAGATAAAGTACTATCATGTTTCATTTTTATAGTTGAGTAAATTAAATCCCAGGAGGGTGAAATACATAAGTACTTTTCCAAGCAGCGAACTCTGATTTGAACCACGTGGTTGGGCTACTAAGCCTCTGTACACTCCAAATACACACTCAAAAATAAGATAATGTAGCCTGGTCTGCCCTGAGGAGATATACTAGATTTTAGAACACTATTAATAATTTGAGAGGATTTCTTTGGGTACTTTAATAAAATAAATGAGAACAAATATTTTTCCCTTTAAGAATTAAGGTAGATTGAAAATAAAAATAAAATGCCTCTTAATGTAAGGTAGTGGGACCCTGGGCATGGAGAATAGCTATTAAAGAAATATTAGTGAGATTCAAATCAAGTAAGGAGCTTAATTAGCAGTAATGTACCAATACTGGTTTCTTTGTTGTGACAAATATACTATTATAATACAAGATGTTAACAATAGGAGAAAGTCAGTCGGTAAGCGATACACAGGGACTCTCTGTACTATCTTTGTAACTTTTCTATAAATCTAAAACTGTTTTGAAAGCAAAAGTTTACTTAATCAAAAAATAAAATAAATAATGCCTATTTTTCTTTTTTTGAGTTGGAGTCTCACTCTGTTGCCCAGACTGGAGTGCAGTGGCCGCTGCCGGCCACCGCAGCCTCGACCTCCTGGCTCCGGCGATCCTTCCATCTCAGCCTTCCAGTAACTGGAACTATAGGTGCGCGCTACCACGTCCGGCTAATTTTTTGGTGTATTGTAGAGATGATGTCTCACCTGCCCAGGCAGGTCTCGAACCCGCGGGCTCAGGCAATCCACTCACCTCAGCCTCCCAAAGCGCTGGGGATTACAGGCTGAGCCACTGAGCCCGGCTAGAACAGCAATCTAACCCCCACTGAGCCTTTACAGGTTGCAAAGTAGATAGTTCCCTGGAAAAGGCAACTCCTCTTTGGCATACTCTCTCTGCCATTGAGGCAGGGCAACTCAACAGCATGTCACAGGGCATTTGTGCCCATGCATTTCCAAGCCTCTAACCTGGTCAGGCCATGCATGATCTACGTTTGTCCTATACTATCCCCTGTAACCTGGATATCCATGTGCTCAATATCATTTTCCTGCCTCTTTCTTGGCCATTGGAATTAATGTTTCTTGTCCTGATTCCACTCAACAAAATAGTATCTTAATAACTTTTTCTGTTGGGTCATGATGTGATGTGTTCTTTGCCAAGGACTGGTGTCTGGGCCATCAGAGTGGATCTTGTCTGGCTGGGTTCTCAGTCTGATTCTGTGGAAGCTGGCAGTCTGAAGCCTGGGATACCCAGCCCATGAATGGCTCTCGTTGAGACTTGTCTGCCCCACACAGGCAGCGTCAAATTATGTTTGATCTTTTAGTATCGTTGCAAAGAATTTGAGAACTGTCAATCTCTTCAATACTGCAAATAGTTTCCCACAGCAGAGGGTGAAGAGGTTATAGCCAGGTGGTTGAGGAATCAATGCAACAAACTTCAGTTCGGGAATATATGAAAGAGTGAGACCAACCTTGATGTAGACAGTAAGGGTTATTTTCACTAAGTCCCAATGACTGTGCTTTCTAAATATTTCTCAAATGCATCCTCTCTTGTATCAGTCAGGGTCAAACTAGAAAAAGAAAAATCTCTTCAGCTATTTTAAAAGAGAGGATTTTATCCAAAGAATTGGTTGTACAGGTGATGGAAAAGGTGAGAAGCCAAACAGGAGACAATGAAGCAAGTCAGATGTTAGCAACCGCAGGAAGCCACAATCAACCCTGGGCTGGAGGGACAAAGGGAGGAAGTGGGGTTCCCAGAGCCCAGAGGCGGGATCCTTGGGAAGAAGCCAGAACTGTGACATGTGCATGGAGGCAGTTACAGCCAAGGCAAAAATACAATGACTACTGGATGTGTTACCTGAGGTCCAGAGAGAAAGGGTGAAATACACTGAATTTGTCTCCCTCCCTGCTTCCCAGTCTCCTGCCAATAAATATCACTGGCCAAACCTAATTTAAAAACTAGCCTACATAAAAGCCCAGTAAACATAGCTCAGAGAAATCAGCCCTCCTTCCAGACAGCACAGAGGTATTGCCACTGCTTCAGTTGAGGTCTCCACCATACCTTTGCTGAGTTGTAATGGAAACTTCACAACCATTCTTCTCAGCGATCTTGATCTCCCTCCAATTCATCCTCTATACTTCAGCTAGTGAGTTGCTGCTAAAACACATTTCCCAAAATTTATCGCATGGCTCAGCTTGAGTGCACTGAAGACTTCAGGGGACACAGAGTGGCATTGGTTACTTAAGTGTTTGTCACTTTGTAGACCTCTGAAGGAAACTTCAGACATCAGGTTTGTCACTGAGGGCATAGCAAAAACAGCAGTCAAAGGTGTCATACTCAAGTGGTTTCTGAATGCCACTAGGAGGAGGGAGTGCTGGAGAATAAAAGACTTAGTGATAGCATGATAGCATAGAAGACTCTCCTTGGAAACTCCCAGAAGACAAATGGGAGGAAAAATGGAAGGGCCTTGAAAGGACTTCAGCTAATGGGGGCATGAATCAGTGAGATCTGAATAATTCTTGATGAAATGTGTTAGGTTGGCTAAGTTTGATAAAACAGACATTACATTTGATTGAGAATTAATTCAATGTCCAAAGACATTGCTCAGGTCATTGTTACTAAAATTAATCTATCAGTCAACAAATCTTCAGCAGAATGAATGAATATGAAGACTTCTTTTCTGATAGGCACTAGAAGCCATTTATCTGTCATTTAAGGACTTGATTAAAATAAAGAAAATGAGCCGGGCTCGGTGGCTCAGCCTGTAATCCCGCGCCTTTGGGAGGCTGAGGTGAGTGGATTGCCTGAGCCCGCGGGTTCGAGACCCGCCTGGGCAGCGAGACCTCATCTCTACAATAAATCAAAAAATCAGCTGGGCGTGGTAGCGCATGCCTGTAATTCCAGCTACTTGGAAGGCTGAGGCGGAAGGATCGCCGGAGCCCAGCAGGCGAGATTGTGGTGGCCGGGAGCGGCCACTGCACTCCAGTCTGGGCGACAGAGTGAGACTCCAACTCAAAAAAAATAAAATAAAATAAAATAAAATAAAGAAAATGAACATACATGAGTCTTTTAGAGAATAATCAAGTTCTAGAAGATATGGCAAGGACCATCAGAAGGTAGAAAACATACTTTTGAAAAATCAGAGAAAGCTTGCTTCAATGACATTCCCTAAGGCTAGAGTTTTGAAAATATCAGTATCATACCATACATACATATTAATCCTCTTTGTACTTGTCTGGGGTCTTACTGGCATGTGAACTTTCCCTTACTGTGAGGTTAAAAGGTAACTCTAAGGCCATTGCTTTGCTAAGCTATGGTGTGGTCATGTGCTCTTTGAGCTATGGTCAGGCCATGTTTTCTTACGCTTTGGCCCCCTCCCATCCCTTGGAGAGGTGAATTTCCTCCCCCCCCTCTAATTTATTTCTAAGTATGCTATATTTTCTAATCTAAAAACAACAACAAAAAATGTAACTTTACTTTTCAGCCTCAGAAGGAAACCAAACATTAATAGAGCTAACACAATGTGCCAAGCACCTTGGGCAGATTACATAATGTGTTTCATTTTATCATAATTTTCCATTAACACTTGAAAATGAGTCTCCAAGAGGTTAAATGAATTGCCTAAGGCTGCACAGCAAGTGAGGCGATTGATATTTCAACCTCAGTGCCCTTCTGCTCCCCCATCTTTCATCTGTTGGTAGGCAACCCCCGTGATTCAGCACAAATAAGAATAACTTTGTATTGAATTCAGCTTTCTCACTGAGAACATTAAAATAACATTCAGATGAATTTCTAAATCAAATCATCCCCAATGATTTCTGAAAAATGTGAATTCATTTTAAAGATTTATTTTTCTGTTTAATTATAAAGACTAGTCACCCTACATCTCTCAAACTCTAGGCATGACCATGATATCTTGATCTGTCAAGCCTTTGGAGTAATATATTTATTATCTTATGTTGAGTCTTTAGAAACAAACACTGATTAATATGACTGCTGTATGTTGGCAGAAATCTTGAGAAAGTAGGTTCTGAGATGGAAATAAGCATGCAGGACATTTGTTAAGAAGCGATCTTGGAAATCAAACCTGTGAAAGAAAGGGCAAGGAAGAAAGATTTGGCAGTGAAAATAGCTGAGACGGTTGTAATATCAACAAGAGACTAGCCAGGCTTGCTGAGAACTCTGCAGCTGGGATGGTTCTTCTGAGTTTTTCTGAGTTGGGTAAAGGGAGCTCTCCATATTATCAGTTACTGGATGTGGAAGATGAGTAACTGGAAGAAAAGTGTAACTTTGGCTAAGATATTTTTTAAGCAGGTGAGAGAATCCCAAAGCAGCACTTACAGAGGGGCTTGTTTTCCTGCGGCACATCTAGTAGCTGGAGGATAAGTCCTTCAGGCCTTAAGAGGGATCTGGGGGGTATATTATGGCACTCACTACAATGACAAATTTATCTCTCTCTTTTTTGTGTGTGTGTGTCGGAGTCTCACTCTGTCGCCCAGATTGGAGTGCAGCGGCCGCTCCTGGCCACTGCAGCCTTGACCTGCTGGGCTCCAGCAATCCTTCCACCTCAGCCTTCCAAGTAGCTGGAATTACAGGCACTCGCTACCACACCTGGCTCATTTTTGATTTATTGTAGAGATGAGGTCTCGCCAAGTTGCCCAGGCAGGTCTCGAACCCGGCAATCCACTCACCTCAGCCTCCCAAAGGCGCGGGATTACAGGCTGAGCCACTGAGCCCGGCTGCAAATTCATCTCTTAATAAATCTCTGTATCTACAATAAGTGTATATGTGTACTAAATATTTACTACATGGAAATATATAAATATATAAACATATATATATGTGTATATATATATATATACTCACACTCTCTATAATTACAAAATATATACTCAGCATAGCCAGATAATAAAGGCAATAACTGCCTGGGTCAGGATGGAAGCTGAGCTTGTAATATTTAATAACTTTATCAATGTGGTGCCTAATATTAAAAATACAGAGCACCTGTTTCCAGTTTGAGAGAGAGAGGAAGCACAGGACTTCTTGAGGCTGTCATGGTTTTTCCTCTGTAAGATGTACTGTTGATGTGCCAATAATAAAAATGCAAATTTGTCATGCTTATTGTATTATATACACAAAATACTGCTAAGCTTACTGAATTTGCTTTTGTTTGTTTGCTGGCTTCAAAGACTAATAATAAGTGGAGACAGAAAAAAATCGGATCTCTGTGGCTCCTTGAAGCACAATTCCTAATAGCTGGTGGCCAAAGGACATGCATAACCTAATCACAGTGATTGAAAGGACAAGTGACTGCAGTTTGTTCGGGTGAAGTTGCAGTGTGTGGAATGCATGCCTAGAATGAGCTGAACTGTGCTTTGCATTAGGAAATACAGGTACTCCAGGAAATCTGGAAGACATTGGCACTTCTAAAATGACAATTGCCATTATTATTAAATTACTCTTTCGTTAGTTCTTTCCTGTCTGCTATGATTTGAACGTTTGTCTCCTCCAAAACTCATGATTAAATTTAATTGCCACTGTGACTGTATTGGTGTGACCTTTAAGAGATATTTAAGTCATTAGGAGTTTTTGTTCATAAATGAACTACTGATGTTACTGTGGGAGTGGGCTAGTTATCATGATCATGGGGGTGAGTAGGTTTGCCCTCTTTCTTGCCCTCTTTGCCTTTCCTTTGTGTGATGTCTTCTGCTGTGCTATGACACAGCAAGAACGTCCTCTTCAGCTGCCAGCACCTTGATATAGGACTCCTAGTCTATAGAACTGTGAGGATTTCTGTTTATTATAATTTACCCAGTCTGTGGTACTCGGTTACAGCAGCACAAAACACTGTCTTTTTTTGATAACGAGTTAGGTCTGATTTAGCTATTATTTATATAAGAAATCTTAATCACATCTCAAAATATGTGGACGAGCCAAAGGTGTTTCTTTATTTTGTTTTTTAAATTTATTTTAATCTATTTATTCATTCATTCAATAATTTTCTCATTCATTTATACTTAAGTAATAGTTTGCTTTGTGGTCATATGGTGCAGGCATTTGTTCTAAGGCTGAAATACAGAAGAAGTATCATGTGCATTGGATATTATTTGAAAATTTAGACCTGAATATTTAGAATGATAATTCCAGTTAGTCTGATTGTTATTATCATAGTAGACAATTGGCTTTTCTTCCATTTAGTTTTTTAAAATTTTCTTAAAATACTGCCATATACTTTAATTCAGAAGCTTGACTCTTTCTTACCACTTTTTAACCTCTACAAAGGCATCCTTTGGGTGAGTACTCCAATGTGTTTTAACCTTTGCTAAAGACAACATCTTTCAATATATTTTAACCTTTGTTAAAGACCACATTATCCTGCTCTAATTCTTTTACTTAGAATTATAATTTTATTCCCTTTTTCTTATTTATAGCATTGTTACATATTTTATCTCAGTCTTTATCCCAGCTACAATATTTCATTAGGACAAAACATCTAGTTTTCTAGAGGTTCACTTCTATGTGTCAATAGATGTAGTTTGTTTGTTGACTTGTTATGTGGCCATGAGCAAGTCGAACTCCATGAACCTCAATTTCTCCATTTGCAAAATGGAATAATAGTGCTGGCCGCCTACACACCTTGAGTGTTGCGAAAATTAAAAAGATAACGTTTGCAAAGTGTTTTTTTAAAAACACAGAGCCTTTCATCCAAGGAAGGAGCTCAGAGTGTTATTATTTTTGTTGTTATTGATGGTCATGTTGCTACATGACTTTATTTTTATGATGTGCTTAACTGCAGTAGAGGTGAATCACAGAAATGAAAGATGGCAAAGATTTAGCAGGTCATCTAGTTCAAACTCATTGCAGAATTCTTCCCCTGCAATATGCTGTTATACTTTAGTCCTATTTTTAAGTCCCAAAGCATCAGACACTACATGGTCCATTTCTTCTTGTTTGACAACAGAGCTATTCTAAAGAACAATTCCAATGGCAACTTTTGATGTAAGTATTTTCCTAATGACCCAATTGGAACAACACTTTCAGTCTCTGCCAGAAGGACATTTTTGTCCAATGTGAGGGTTACAGTTATTTTAGGGATCCTTTTACTACTTTCCTGGGGAAACGGAATTACAATTCATTAGCTCTCCTTCTGCTGATGGTCTTTACAAAGTTCATCTCAAATGTTCCATTTAGGAATTTCCTAACCATTGGTCCATGGAGCAGACCAAATTTTATTCAGAGAGGTCTCATTTCAAACACAGTTAAACTGCTTTAAATCCAACACTAGGAGATTAAAAGAATGTGCTAAATTCAGTCTTGTGAGCTACACATATTTTGTTCTGGACAGGTCTAGGTCTATGAGGTCTGGCAAATAAGTTTGTGAATTCTTCCTATAAAAAGTGCTACATACCTTGTTGCTGAATATCACTATGGTCATCTTCAAAGTAGTCCCCTTGAGAAACTATGCACTTAAGCCAGTGTCTACCCTTCAAAGCAATGTTTTGAACTCTTTTTCTGGAATGGCCATGACAGATGCTGTTGTATTACCTTTGACGTCCTGAATGTCATTAAGATGCCTTTCTTTCAATATTTCCTTTGTCTTCAAGTAAAGAAAAAAGTCACTGGGGGGCAGATCAGGTAAGTAGGGAGGGTATTCCAATACGGTTATTTGTTTACTGGCTAAAAACTTCCTCACAGACAGTGCTGTGTGAGCTGATGCATTGTTGTGATGCATGAGTTCCTTCAGGATCATTTTTGCACACGTTTTGTCATGTCAACCTTTTCAGTTAAGATTTTTCTGTTTCTCTATTGATGCTTATTAGGTCTTCTATGCTTCTCACAGCCAACTGATGATTTTGACGCACAATTCAATGAATTTTTGCATCAGTCCTGCTCATTACTGGTTGTCCTGACCTTCTTCATCAGTGATGCTTTCTCTTCCTCAGAAAAATGTTTAGTTCATTTGTACATTGCCATTTTCTTAAGGGCCTCATTCCCATAAACTTGTACTAACATGTCCTTGGTTTCACTTTTACTCTTGCCAAGTTTAACATGAAATTTAATGTTTATTTGTTGCTCTAACTCAGACTCTGACATTCAAGTGACAGCACACAAAAATATGCAACAACAATAATGAACACCACTTAGCAAGACACTGCCACATGTCGATACAAACACAGCTGTGAGACACTGACATACCAAGTTTAAGAAACCTTACTGAGTTGTTTGTACAGTGCTGCCAACATGAGCATGGCGGCAAGTTTGTGAACTTAATTGTCATACTTCATATAATCTATCACTGATGATTAAGAGATTTTGACATATGACAGTATGAATATTTAATGAGTAAATGGATTATTCATTTTATCATGCATCTGATTTATTGTTACTTAATTCAATGGGACTATTATAGCTACTTCGGTCTTTTTGGATTAGTATCTATCTATCTATCTATAAATAAATTATTTGAAAGCATTGCCACTTACTGATAAAAATATAACTGGTATCCTGACAAAGGTACCAGCTAGAATGATTTTAAGACTTTCAAACTGTGAAGGATTTACTATGTATTAGTAGCTCAGAATAGGTTGGTAAACCAGACAAACTTATTTCTCTTCTTGTAATGCTTACTGACTACTTCAGTCAATGAGAATTGGTTTTGAGGATACAATGATTCCATTTTTTTCCTCCGGAAAGTTCATTTTTCATCTTTTTGCTGGGGAAAGGTCCCGATTAAATCAATAACCCAAGTAATTCCCTTTCTTCTGTTTTTGGTGGTTTCATTAATTATTCTCTCTTAAATCAATCTGTTAATTAAAACTAGATGTCCTTTTTCTTTCCTTCTTTTTTTAGAAAGCAGTATTTATTGAGAGGATGGAAGAGCTCCCACAGTGGGAGGGGACCCGAAAGGGTTGTCCCTAAAACAAGACTTTCTCAGTGCTAATAATTTTTGCTTTAAATATAATTTCCATGCTCAATCAGAATCAGTTTCATGAGTTTAAGTAAAGATATTTTTTCATTTATCCCTAGATTCTCCAAATTCAAAAATTATGAGCAATATTTTGGCTGCCTTAATAAAGAACAGAAGAACATGCCTTCTAAGAGAGAATTCCATTCTAATCTCAATCAGTCAAAACACTAAAATAAACTCATAGAAACATTGAAACTATCCCTTGTGAGGTAGGTGGGAAATTTAGAAACATAACTCCATTCAGCACTGCTCAAATTATCTGTTGAAATTGGATCACAGAGTTTTTGACATTTAAAATATTTTTATGTGGCATCTTTCCAAACAGTGAAATCGTTGGTGGTCCATTTTTTGGATGCTTTGCTCTTAAATTGCTTTTGCCTTCAACTTAGTGGCTGGGTAGTGAGCTAGGTGTTAGCTTTCTGAGTCAGTGAGAAGGAGCCCTGTACTACTAAATAATTGTTTCTTTGGTGTGTGGTGTGGTGAACATGCTTAAGATACTTAAAACAAGCTGGATGTCATATCTGGGAAAAGAAAGTAAAATCACTTTTATGAAATAGCAAACATTAGAGTTTAGACTTTGCCATTCTTTTTCTACACCTTTTTAATTTTTTTGAACTTTATACCAATTAATTTAAGCACTTTATTTTTAAATTTCTGCCCAAGGATTATCACAAAACAATATCATTGTAAATTTGTGAATTACCTTATTTGCTATGATCTTTGTCCCAGATAAATCTGGACAAAAATATAAAGGTACAATGACATTTTGGGAAAAAAGATGTATTTTAGTGTCTTTAGACTTATAAAATGAATCTGTCAATTTAATGGTTTTAAATCAGTGCATAAAAAATATTCTCTGCCATTAGTCTTATTTCCATAAGAGTTATTACTGTTAAGTCAAACCCAGGGATTTCCAAAACAGAATATAGACTCTGGAGTTGAAAGTCGTTAATTTTGTTCTCTGTAATCACCAATTTATTACAGTAAACTTTTGTGCAATGGAAAATTATTACCCCTTTACAGATGTCAGCAGTATAAAATGGGAAAATTTTGTGTGAGCCCTTGAGGGTTTAACACTGCATCTCTTACCTGTCCTTAGTTGCCTTCTTCCTCTGGTTCCCATGAGAACAGCACCGAGCTGGGATAGGGAGAGACTATAATAAGGTCCCCTGTTTTTAAGCCTCGTTTGTAGTTGTGGCAATAAATTGATAAAAGGAAGAATGAATGGCAGTGAGAAGCAGTAGCAAAGAGTGGATTCACACTGCTAAGTGAAAATTACAAAAATAGAATCACAACATCCTGCAGAAAGTGTCATCACATGGGTTTTGTACCTCTTACGTAAATATAATTGGTTGGATTCAAATTCACGTTAAGGCACATGTTTTCCATCTCTACGACTTGACACTCCTGTATACATTTTTGTTTTGATAAAAATGACCAGTAACTTTAAATGTATTTTTCCAGAGACAGTTGAGTGATATTTTTCTGTCCCTCACTAGAACTTAAAGCATTGTTTGTAATGGCTAGATGCAGTTGACTTGCATTAAGGAAGGCTTCTGTGTTGCAGCTTTGTTGTGGCAAATTCAGCAAGTGGATAGATGAACAGCAGCCCTTGTCTTTTGCAGACAGATCTTATTTTCCTGACTTGACTAATATTTACCTGAGCTTCCTCCTCTTTCGGAGTTTTGTTTTTGTTTTTCTTTTTTTTCAACCTAGATGCTTTCGCCTACAACTCAACTTCCTCAGAATTGTTCTTGGCCTGCTTCATGCATTTTAATTTCCACGATTATTACATTCCCTAACCCAAGTGCTTCTCTTTGTTCTATGACATGACTTTCAACACAGCTTTCCTATTCTCTCCCAGAATGCTCTTTGCTTATTTGTGTGCTTTCCACCTGCCTAGCTATGCAACATAGTTCCTCAGCGAATCTCTTAGCTCATTGGCCCATTTAAATTACCAAACACGTTGCGTAGTTCAGCCTCATTTGATTTATCAGCAAAATATCAACTCTCTTATAACTTCCTTTCCATTTGTTTCTACGGATGTGAATGTCCTCCAGGAGAAACAAATTTTTATTCCTCATAACAGAAACAATATCTAAAGTCTACTATAAAACGACCTTAGAACATCTCACAAACATTACCACTTTCATCTTTCATGCTGTTCTATTAAAAAACTAGGTAGAAAACAACCCTTCAATTTTGAGATAAAAATTGAAGTGAAGAGTGAAGGCCAATCCATCCAGTGGATTGCTTACATCCATCTAGTGAGTAGAGAGAAATGGTTCAAGTCGTATCTTGAAACAAAAGGTAATATATCTTCCTATTCTATATACTTCTACCTTTTGGAAGAATTATTTCTATAACAAAACTACATCATTTTGACTCATTTCAAAAATACTTATATAAAAGTATATGCAAGGCACTCTAATTAAGTCTAAAATACATAAGACATAGAAGACCTGACCCTTGTCCCCAAGGAAGTGGGGAGACAGACATGAACAGGCAGTCTTAGCAAGTGCAGAATAAAAGAAAAAACAAGTGTTCTGACAGACACAGGATAGATTTAATCAGACTGGGCTGACGTGGAGTACTTCAAGGAGGAGGTAGCAGTGGATTGGGGCTGGGAAGAAGTGGAATCAATCCAGAGAAAATACCCTGAGCCATTTTTTTTCTCATTCCCTGGTCTAGCACTTCAGTGTTCCTTTTCAGCACTAATATATCGTCTAAAGTGTTCATCTTGCAAGTCAACAATATGCCTTTTCTAAGAGCCACCTGGATATAGCTATCTCTGCATTATAACATACAAAGTAGACACAATTTTGACCCTCAGAGAAATGAGTTTAAAGATGATAATAACAAATTGATAGAACTTCTACCTGCCTAGGCATCACTAGCAAAGGCATGATCTTGGTCAAGAGAACCCTGTTCACTGAGGCAACCCTGAAGTGACTGACAGACGATGGCTGACTGCTGAAAGCACGTAAGTAGCTGTAACAAGTCTTACAGTTGCTATGGGAATAAAAGAAAATGAGAGAGTTTAGAAGACATTTTCTAGGTTTTGAAGTTGTATATGTGCTTAACTGAGAAGCATATTAAACAAAACAAAACAAAACTTCTTCCCAATCTTGCTTCCTAATCTTGTGATTATCCTTCTGAGACAGTCACATGGCCCACTTCCTCTAAATCAGCATTAAAGAAGGATGCTGCAGGCGGACCACCTCTAGGTGATAATTGCCTTTCTCAGGAGATGGTCACATGTGTTGGGTCCTCTGGGAGGAAATGAATGAATTGCCTATTGTGCCTTGAAACTCACACAAGAAGTTTTAAGAGTGAATTTCCAAAGTGCTAAGACTCAGAGTAATCACCGGCTATGGCAGCCAGCCCTTCCTAGAATCAGTCAATTCTTCCCCTGCAGAAAATTACATAAACATTTGAAGGTTTCCTTCTGTCCTCAAAATTCTATTTGTCTGCCAAGATGATGGTTATTTGGGCTGGAAATCTGGCCAGTTGCAATATCTATTAAGGCATTGATGACTACACTGTTTCCTGTGCTTGCTTATTTGTGATCCTGTTATTTGTTGGGTCTCTGGGGCCTCTTGAGTCAAGTGCTATCATCAGGAAGGAAGGTACATATGTATGTCTTTTCTATTTACACGACAGGTCTCACTCTGAAGTTGTCCCATGGTAGCCTTTCCCATTTCTTCTCCATGCCAAGTAGAAGAATTTTGCCAAATCTGGATTGGACAGGAACCCAGAGATGTTATAGATCTACACAATACACATGGCCAGTCACAAGGTCACTCTTTTTCTCATTCCTGGTACTCGCATGTCACTCCCTATCCTCTACATCTTGATAAAATTTCTAGTGGAGAGAAAGACAAAGTTTGGGAAGATGTACACCCTCCTCATTTCTATTACATAACTTTACTCTTGGCACTTTAATGCCCTACTACAGTATTGCTTTAGGAAATAAAAAGTATCTTCTTTCTCCAATAGGTAAATGACTTAGAATTTGTTATTTCTGTCTCCAGACATTTTCATCTATTGCACTTTGGGTTATATCTAGAAACTCTGAGATGTGTTTAAAGTACAGAATTTTTTTTATAGAATAACCTTAGGATGAACAACTCTGGGGGATGGAAAAAACTAAGACACAGACTCAACACCATCTTTGGTCATTTTCACAGAGACCTCTGGACTAGAATGGCCGCTTAGAGTTGTCCTGAGTTGTCCTGTTATGGCCAGGCTTTTATACTCCTCTATTAATCAGTCATTAGATGTAAGCATCACTAGCAAAGGCATAATCTTGGTCAAGAGAACCCTGTGTCACCGAGGCAACCCTGAAGTGACTGACAGAAGATGGCTGACTGCTGAAAGCACCTAAGTAGCTGTAACAAGTCTTACTGAAGAATAATCTAGGTAGTGTATTACAATGTCTACCACAAGCTATCCCTTGCTCCACCTGGATTTGCTTGTTAATATACAATTTAGGAAGTACTCTTTACCCTTTAGAATTCCACTAAACTTTCTCTTCTTGGAGCACACTGAGAATAGGAAGTTATTAGGACAAACTATAGCCCTAATATTACAGTTGGTCTCAGAATCACAACTTTATACTCATTGTTCCCCCCCTTCACTATTGATTCTAGATTTTCCTCACTTTTTCTCTTTCTTCTTCTTTTTTAACCAACAAGAATTAGCTTGGAATTGTTTGTTTGTTTCCCTTCCTTTTCTTTTCCTTATCCTTTTTCTTTCTCTTTCTTTCTTCCTCCCCTAGCTCTCCTACCTCCCCTTGCCTCCCTTCCTCCCCCCTCCCTCCCTCTCTCTTTCCCTCCTTTCTTTCTTTCTCTCTCTCTTTCTTTCTTTTGAGACAAAGGCTTGCTATGTTACCCAGGGACTGATCTCAAACTCCTGGATCAAGTGATCTTACTGCCTCAGCTTCCTGAGTAGCAGGAGTTACAAAGTATGCACCACCATACTGGGACCAGTTTTTCTCACATTCACCTAGCATCTCTGTTTCCATTGCTTACCTGATGGCACAACCCATGCTACTCAGCCTTGAGTAGTCTAGTCCCTGGTCACTGTGTCCTTCTCCAGGATTGCTGTACGTATCCATTTGCCATCATAGTTTGGGAAGGAAATACCAATAATTGCCCGAGCGGGTTAGTTGGGTCTCAGACTTAGTTCTTCCTCTTCTATTGTGCCAGAGCAGGCCTATGTCTACTTGACAGTTGGTTAATTGCCTTACCAAAATGATGACTTCTCCTCTTGTCATCTGGTTCCTTGGCACAAGAATCCTGAATTTCTGGGCTACAGTCAGAGTTTATAATGCAATGAGATTGTTATAAATCCTTGGGCAGAACTGTTCTCTTTTTAGAACCAGGATCTCAAAAATCCATAGAACCAAGAGTTGCAGACAAAGGATGTACATATTATTCAAGCAGGTCACTGGGAGACATGGGAAATGGAACTACTCTTGCTTCCACCCATTAGTTCTTAGAACCATGCATTTTTCCTCTTGGGGACATATCACTATATGAAGGTTTTTGAATCAAAGTGCATACTAGTTCTAGAAGCTGACACTCTGTTATGAAAAGCATTGACCTTGAGCTGGGATTTCAGTTGTTCCTTTTAAAGTCTGTCTATCAGGCTACTAGCTTCTGTGGGGGAGGTATACAACATACCCAGAGGATCCCATGATTTGGGGTTGACTCCACAACCGCTTTGCTGTAGTTCCCATAATGCAATGTTATGAGTTCCCATGCAAGACACTCAACCACTCTATGAACTCTTGCATAGTGATGCTGGCTGAGGCCCAGCTTGCAAGAAAGGCAAACCCAGTGGCGAGTTGGTCTCTTCAAGGGATGTTGCCATAATAGGGAGTCAATGCTAGTCTCTGTTGTTGTCAGACTGGTTATTTAACAATGAGAATAGCTAAATTTGCCTTGGTAAGTGGGAACCCTTTCTCTTGGAGACAACTATATAGCTTCATTCTTAGCACCTTTGCTACTTTCTTCATGTACTCATCGTTTCAGTTTTGGAGTAGGCAATGGTAGAGGCAGACCGATATTAACTGACTGAGTCATTTGGGCTACATGGTCGTATAGTACCTTTTTGTGTTGAATGCCATTTGGTGGGTGTAATTGTGGGATACAAAGATTTTTCTAATTTGAGCCCACTCCCATATATGTATCCACA
>NW_007252934.1:180605-195646 GCF_000164805.1 Carlito syrichta
ATAGTGAGACTCCAACTCAAAAAAAAAAAAAAGAAGTTTAACCGGCAGAGCTTGGCTACTTTGATGGTGATGATGGCGATGATTATTATTATTTTTGAGTTGGAGTCTCACTCTCGTCACCCAGGTTGGAGTGCAGTGGCATGCTCATGACCACTACAACCTTGACCTGCTGGGCTTAGGAGATCCTTCCACCTCAGCCTTTCAAGTACCTGGAACTATAGACACACGCCACCATCCTGGCTAGTTTTTGTGATTTTTTTAAATTGTAGAGACGAGGTCTCATCAAGTTGCCCAGGCTGCTCTCAAGATCCCGGGGCTCAGGCAATCCTCTTACCTCAGTCTCCCAAAGTGCTGGGATTGCAGGCTGAGCCACTGCACCTGGCCTACTTTGATTATTAAATTCTATTCCTGGTCCTTAGATTTCTATGATTCCTGCTGCAAAAAATGAGGTCCTTTTAGTATATTACCAAGGAGGTCCTCTACTTTTCACACTTACTTTCAATTACCCATAAATTTCGTTCAGTGTTTACTCTCTCTCTTTCAGAATAAGGAGTTTAGAAAGTAGCCATACAATTATATTATTCTTATAGTTTCTGCTGCTACCTTATTTTTCAACTGCCGAATACATAGTCCTAGCTGGTGTGTCCCATTAACAGCCATTATATCACCCCAATTCACCGTGCAATTTTGAACAATAAGACTCACATCCAGTGCCAGAACTGCCTGTGTCCCATCTACCACCAGTGTTGTGATTCTCACTGTCAAGCAAAGCAGCAAGGAATCCGGCTCCAAATTCCATCTTATTTTCTACATTTCTAGAGCACTTCTAGTCATAGGTAAGAGTTTCCCAGAATGCAAATTCTAAGACAGGAATTAAAACATGCTGCATATGTATTAAAGAGGGCCCTGTGGACTGACACCTATGGAAGGGAGGAGAAGAAAATGAAATTATGCCAAAGAAGCTGAGCTGAAGTACAGCCATGAAAACAACCTCAACAAACACTACAGGGACCCTTGAGCTAAAAATGGTCCTTCAAACATATCCTGAGCTGGAACAAGATGGTCAGCTCTTTATACCCCTGTACTGATCAGTTATAGAATGTGGGTGTCCCTGGGAAAGGGCATGACTTTGGGTGAGAGAGCTCCACAGCTGAAGCAATCCTTGACAGGCCGACAGCTGCCTGTTGACATTTCTCCAAACAGCTGGGTCACCAAGCCCTTCACTGAAGAAGGATCTGGACACTAGAACTAATCCTTTTAGAGAAGTAGTAATTTGAGGAGCCTTGAAAATAACTTTCAGGAAGATTGTGCCATCTTTTTGCTTGACTCTGTGCCTTTGGACGTTCTGCTGTTTCTGCTCCAAATGATCCTTCCTCTACTCTTACTTCCTTTTTAGCTATCTAGAATAGGTCCTTCAAGCACTGTCATTGTCAAGAAACCCTTGCTAGCCAGCTTCCATTTCACCCTCACTCCCGAGTCTCCTCCTAGAAAACACCCTGATGGATTAAATGTTCCTGGAAGTTCCTATGATATTTTAAACAAGCCTATATGTTTATGTTTATCACACTGAGTTTTAATTGTATAGTCATCTGCTATGTTTTTCACTGAGCTATGAATTTATTCGGGGCTATATCTTTATCTTTTATTTGTATATATCTATGGACCAGAACCAATATGGTACCTTTCAGATATCATATATATTAAATGAATGAACTCATCAAAAATATCATCATTCATGTCATAGTAGAAGGTCATAGGACTAGAGTCAAGAAATCCAATTTAAGTACTTGCTTAGTCATAAACGGACAATAAAGTCACTCAATTTCTCCATACCTGTTTCACCTTCCACAAAATGTAGATAAATGTCCTTCTTACTTTATGTAATTGTTATAAAGATAAAGAAGACAAGACAGATGAAAGAATGTTGGATAATAAAGGGGCTATACAATGCTAGAAAGTATTACTGTATTATCATTCTATTTTCTCTAGTGATCAGCATTCACCCAACCTATAAATATTTCACTACTGTTGTAGCCCTCTGGGTTAATCGCAGACACAGATTTTTACTGTTGTTATGGTGTATCAGATATCATATATATTAAATGAATATATGAGATACTGAATTCCTCAATCCTGGACAGCAACTTCATATGTGTATTTAGAAACTGGAATATTATTGAGCCACTGAAAACCATCACCTCTAAAAGAAAATCCTGGGATAGTGAAAGGCCTAGTCACAGAGGGTAACAAGATGATTAAGATATGGTCTCTGACTGTAAGAAATTTGTCCGCTAGAGGAAGGCAAATGAGGCAATACAAGAGAGATACAATATTATAGGTATTTTACAGATACATGTATGAGATGGGATATAGTGCAGGTACAAAGGAATAAGTGATTGGTGGATCTTCAGAGGGCAGTCGTTGAGGAGAGGAAAGTTGTCTATTCTGGAAAAAAGGAGTATTCTGGCTCAGGCAGGCAAGGAACTGAGGACATCCAGGATAAGCAGAGGCACAAAAGAAAAAGACAACTAGAGGACTTCAAAGTGTTCTACGTAACCAGAACATAGGACAGAGGAGGGTATGGGGAAGAGAAGGCAGTCACGTGTGTCTGTCACCGTGATGTCATGAAGGCAACATTGCATGTTCTACATCTGGGGTCCTTTTTCAAAAGACCATCCTAGATGCTGTAAGAAGGATTCTTGCTCTTACGACATGGGCCTTAGTTATAGGACTATCGGGCTGTCATCTCACTTTCTGTTTGTTTGTTTAGACATCTGTCTTAGCTCAGACTTTGGGCTCTTCAGGGATAGGGGCTTCCTGTATCAAGCCTCAGAATAACAAGTATCATTCAATAAATATATATTGATAGATGAATAAACAGATGAAGTATCTTACAAAAATTTTTAAGTAAAGAAGCAAGTCATCATGAATTCAGGAGAGGAAGTGTTATATCTCAAAGAAACAAGGGTAGAATAAAAAGTGACCAGAGTTGAAATCTGGGGACCTGGATTCAAACTTTCAGGTACTTTCTGGAGCTCAGATAATGACTTATACTTGCCATTCAGTGTGGTTGTGAGAATTTTTTGAAGCTTATGTGTGCAAAAGGGCACTATTTTTTCTATATGAACCCAGAACTCCACTCCAAATTCTCATTTAACTTCTTTAGTTAAATTAATTGCAGCCATATCCATAGAGGTAAGCATCCACAGAATCTATATTTGTAGATTCAGTCACGTTCTAAGACTGGAAATGGAAGGAATGAACAAGATATACAAAACCCCTGATTTTACATTGGTTATATTCTGGCAAGAATGATACTAGCACGTATATTATAGGATTGTTGCAAGGATAAAGCAAGTCTTTATGTGTAAAATATTAGAGAAGTGCCTGACACATGGAAAGTACATAAAGACTGTTGAGTACTGCTATTATTATGTAAAACTCTGCTATGTGTAAATGTAAAATCTGAGTATCCATTGTATTCCATTATCCTTCCACATGATGTCATGTTTCTAGTATTAGACTAGACCAGGCAGGCCTTAAAGGATCCAGGTTTGGTAAATTCGGGTTTCCCTTGATGTCTTTGTTGAAATTATTTTTTCTCTGTTCTTGATCTCAGCCTTAGATTCCTGCCTCTGTCCTTTGGTAGTGTCAATTTAACTCTTCCTGGAATGGTTCTAGAATCCTACCACCTGCCTATTTTCTATCTTTCCTGAGTTGTATTAGTTGTGTTCTGTGTGAGACTCCCCTATAATCCTCCACTGTATTCCTAATCACTCAACCTGTAGGGACATATTTCACCTCTCTTCTCCTATAGCTTATGAACTCTTCTGCTCTAAATTGTAGACTGTTTTTCCATGAATGGGTCGTCTGTCAACAGGCAAGGAGGATTGGCAAGCGCAGTGTCTTGAATTTCATTGCATTTTCCCATAGTCCTTTGCACAAAAGATATTTGTGGTTTATTTCTGCTTGGTTTTAATGGACTTTCTGTTTGTAGAGAAGCAATGAGAGGGTTTGTTATTATGGACACTCTTAGCCTAATGGTGTGGGGAGGAGTTGGGACTATTTTCAGTGTGAAGCGGGGTAGATAACAGTAATTACAGATGGGATAAGCCTGAACATTGCAACCTGCATGTCCTGTAAAATTAGCTTGTAAAACTGGAGCCGGGAATGGGGCAGGTGAGTATCCACTGGTTTTTATTGTTATGAGCCAACCACATGCATATAGAGAAACCAGTTTAGCAAATATGGTAAGTTAATTCTCAGGTATTAGGGATCCATTGCCACTCAAAGTGTTGCTCACGAACCAACAAGCATCGGCAACACCAGAGAAATTGTTAAAAACTCAATACCTCAGGCTTTCCCCAGACCTACTGCATCATAATCTATGTTTTAATGAGATCACTGGGTAATCCTTATGTGTATTAAATGTTGGAAAGCAAAGAATTCTAGACTTAAACATTTAAATAAGTCTATATCTAGGATGCTGCCTAAACCAATTAAATGGAAATCTGCAGGTGGGGTCCAGTCACCAGTATGTTTTAAATCTCCTCAGATGATTCCCATGTGTAACAGAAGTTGAGAATCACTAACAAGAAGTTATTTCTGCATTGGTAGATATTTAGGAAAGGAATAGCATGAATCTGTTTACCTTTGAGGTGGCTCTTTTTCCTTTCTTCCTTCCTTCCTTCCTTCCTTCCTTCCTTCCTTCCTTCCTTCCTTCCTTCCTTCCTTCCTTCCTTCCCTCCCTCCCTCCCTCCCTCCCTCCCTCTCTCTCTTTCTCTTTCTTATAGCCAAATGCACATTAGGTCAGTTGACAGAACTAATTCATAAATCCTCAACCAGACTATGTTCTTTCCTCTGCTACGTTGAAATGATTCTTTTTTTTTTTTTTTGAGTTGGAATCTCACTCTGTCGCCCAGACTGGAGTGCAGTGGCCACTCCCAGCCACCGCAGCCTCGACCTGCTGGGCTCCGACGATCCTTCCACCTCAGCCCTCCGAGTAGCTGGAACTAACCACCACGCCCGGCCAACTTTTGATTTATTGTAATGAGATGAGGTCTCGCCTGCCCAGGCAGGTCTCGAACCCGCAGGCTCAGGCAATCCACTCACCTCAGCCTCCCAAAGGCGCGGGATTACAGGCTGAGCCACCGAGTCCGGCTTTTTTTTTTTTAAGTTAAAGTGTCACTCTGTCACCCAGGCTGGAGTTCAGTGGCATGCTCATGGCCACCGCAGCCTCGACCTACTGGACTCAGGTGATCCTTCTGCCTCAGTCTTCCGAGTAGCTGGAACTATAGGCATGTGCCACCATGACCGGCTAATTTTTTGATTTATTGTAGAGATGAGGTCTTGCCAATTTGCCCAGGCTGGTCTTAAACCTATGGGCTCAGGCAGTACTCTCACCTTGGCCTCCCAAAGTGGTGGGATTATAGGTGTGAGCCACCACAGCTGGCCAAAATAATTCTACCTTTTTAGCCCTGTTTCCAGTCATCCTCTTTATGAGCTGATTGGTCTCGTGGCCTGTTGACTATTGAACAGGGAAGATTCCTTGTAGTGGTCCCAGTCAGACGTTGCCAAAGCACAAACCAAAGGATATTGGCATGGGTTATGGGACTTGCTGACATTGGAGTGGGTTATGGGGCTTTCACTAGATCAGGATGCAGTTCTTCAGTGATCTGAGATAGAATAAGGCTTGGCATTGAGTGTACAGTTGTGCCTAGAGATGAGAGCTGAAGATTAATGTCAGAGAATATATCCAAGAGGCATGTGTGTGCAGCCAGCATTCAGAAATAAATCAAGAGCCCCAGACCAGGAGAATGCAAGACCAGCTTGGGTATGAGGATCAAGTAAAGACAGAAGCAAAGTCAGAAGTTCAGAACATTGACCATGAATCAACCTAGGCTGTCTAGAGTTGTTTATTTTATTATACTCTTACCACAGAATAAGCTGGCCAGAGTTAAAGGCATATGGTTTGTACCAATAACTGCTGCTGCCATTCTGAGATCTCCTGACTTGCTTCGATTAGTGCTTTATTCTTTGGTGCTAGGGATCTACTCCATTATGATACTAGCCTTCTGCAATAATTTTTTGTAAACATTTAATTCTGAAAATGTACAACTTTGGTTATAGGACATCATAATGTCCATCAGAATTTCAAAGGATCCAGATGGCCATTGTTTCATGGCTCCAGTGATAAATTGAATGTCAGGTTAAAAAAGATTGTTTTGAGAGTAAAGTTTGGAATTTATGAATTATTTGTTATTGAGACTGAGGTGGGAATAGGGAAGATTTTCCCTCTGTTTCCTTTAGTATAGAACCTTTTTTTTTTCTTTATGAGCCGAGAACACAGTAAGAAACATCAAGATTTTTCTGAGTGGATAAGGACTAAAAATTATCTTTCCAGTTTACTTCACACCAAAAAAAAAAAAAACAAATGACACTTATAATTGTTTCTATAGGACCATGATATCTTAAAAAAATTCTTCAAAGAGCTAAAATGGTAAGGCATTATAATCCTTTCTAGTCATATACTGGTGGTGACATCATTTACATTTCTACATATTTCTGGAATATCAGAGATATACTGTGGTACTTCTAAAAGTCACAACGGAACTCAGTAGCGTGAAAAGACTGGAACAAACATGCATTTCTCCTGCTGAAGTCAGCATATAGAAGCATAGGAACCATTTTTGCTCCATCACTTGTTTTGCAAATAGTATATTTTCCCAGAGATAGGTAATCAAAGCAGAAAATGTAAGAGAATAGTAAAGTCATTGTACAAATGTCAGTCCAATGGTTGTGGCATAAAATCTATATGGGTCAAATTGGAAGGGTCCTTAAAATAATTAATCTGAGTCCTTTACTAATAAAGAAACCAAGATTCAGAGATCAAATGGTTTGCCCCAAGCCACAAAGTTTTCCGATGATCTAAATTTGTCCCCAGTAGTGTAATGTTTATGGGTTGTCAGACTAATTGTTTCATAGGACAGAGTTCCTTCTGTTCCAGAAGGGTTATGCAGTGTATAGCATCCTCCTCCCTCACCACAGAAAAGCTACTTTCTTCTGAGATCTACTTCTTGTCCTTGATTATTCAGATAATCAGTTATCTTAAGCTCCTCTTATTCACTATTGGGTTTATTTTCCTGATCATTGGTTCTTGGAAGAAGGGAAAAAGAAGGAAGGTAAAATGCCTAGCCATTCTTTCACTTATTAATCATTTGGTGGGGACTTGGAGGAGAGAGAATATTGCTGGAAAGATGAAAATTAATTTTGGTGATTACCTGTAATTTTTATTTGCTCTGAAATATTAATGACATAAAAAATTGAGACTATAGCTAAAAATACATTGGTACTCCTTGTAAAGTCTCCAATGTTTCATGGTTCAAAACTCCTTTGTTGATCCCTATTCAATCACATAAATTAGTAGTTTTTAGTCCATGAGTTTATCTCATGATTTGTATTCCTGCTAGAAGCATTATGGGCTTTAGATGTCAAGTTTTGTGTTTGTAAACGTGTATGAGTGTGTGAGTGAGCAAGAGAAGGTGAGTTCCTAGGCTTCTCTAAGCTGAGACTATCACCATATGCGTGAATAAATGCCTTCCACTCGATACTGGGTGTAAACCACTTGAAATATTGGAGGAGGGCCAACATTTCATCATCTTGGCCCATGTCTTTGCACAGTGTAATGCTCCTGTGTGCCCTTCCAGAGCAATGAAATGCCGAAGGCTTGTCTAAAATGCCAATGATAATACATCTATTTTTATCCAGCACAGCCATTGTAGTTCGCATAGTTACTTTCCCAACTGAAAAATGCTGGTGAACCAGCACAATGAGGCCAAGATAAGTACTTGCTTAGAGTTACTGGCAAATAGCAAAGACAATTAAATTTCAGTATTGAGTCACTTGTCAACTGGGCAGGCTGACTTCAACTCCTACCAATGAGTTTTCAAGCTGCGTGGGATTTTGTCATATTGAACAATAGTTAACATCTATTAATGGTTAACATTAATAGACGTGTGCTGTTAAAGTCTAGGAAAGCCAAATTATTTTCTAAGAGGCTGTATGCCTGTATTTTGGAGAATGTGTGATGCCATTCTAGTTTCTAAACTGAAATTGGGTTGTTGATGCCAGGAGGGGAGATTATTATATGTATTGATGCATTGTGAGCAGACAAAATGTGACTGCCTTTCTCTAGTTAAAGAACCTATGCAAATACCAAGTCAGCCTCCCCCACACATGAGTCTTCTTTGTCACTTCAGTGGGAGTTTTATGTGGGAATGAAGAAGAAGAGGAAAATGTCACCAGAGTGTGTCTGATTATGATTTAATATCTAAGCCAAGAAATCTTCAGCGTGAAAGCTCCTGCCCACGTAACATTAAATCATAAACACATGCAGCATTGGGCCTTGAAGACGCCTTTGCATGCTTCAGATGGAGTGAGCTATAAGCTATGCCATTTGATATTTGATAAACCTGAATTGACATTCACAAGAAAGCTTCATATTAGGATATTTAATTGCAATATAAATGACAGTATCGTCTCCCCCTTTGAAGGAGAACCACGAACACCCAAGTCAACGTCTACAGAGAGAAGAAAGCCTAAAGCAACTTATTACGCCTTCATGGCCTAAAACAGGGGAGTAGGAGGAAGTGGGAGCGGCCAGAGAGACAGACTGTGTGAGAGAACCAAAGGCTTCCTCTACCAAACTAATTAATTATGCCTTTCTGTACAATTAGGATGCATTCATTAAAAATTAGAGTCCATATAATTTTGATTACTATTAAAACAAATACATATGCCAAACAAGAACAACCATGTTTTATTAAAATAAATAATGGAACTTATGGGATCAGTCCATGGCATTTAAATGCAGTCCCATCCTATGTTTCCCATGGGGTAATTACATGACTCAGTCCACTGGACACCCAGCCGAGTCAAAATAGATTTACAGGGAGTGAGGAAGATCATCCTGGGATTCCTTTTGCTTGCCTTTGGTGGTGCTGCCTTAGCGCAGAACAAGGCATGAGCTTCCCCCTGAAGCTGCTTCCTTAACCAAGGGAGCATTCACCATGAAGCTGCTTCCTCAACCGAGGGAGCATTCACAAGGAAACAGGCAGGCCTGGTGCAGTCTTGGCCCTACTCAGGTTTGGACACTGAATAAATGAGAAAAACATCAAGTATGAAGCGAATGCAGCTTTTTCCTGGAGACCTGGATTGGTCCTACTGACTCCACAAGGATTGGAGCTGAGGACATCCCACCGTCAGGGCTCGAGGACACCCCATGGCAGTTCACCCACAGGACAATCTGGCCATTGTTCTTTCATGCAGACACATTTCTGTTCTATCCCTGGATCTTCACACTACAATATGGTAGGTTACTATGACCTCCAAAGAAAGACGTCTTTACTTACAACTCTGAAATACCTTTGCTTTGCAGGCAGAACCGGATATGTTTAGGACTTTGTACGAGGGCCTTTAAAATTACATTGGAGAACCTGTATCCCATTTTTAGACTAAACATAAGTAACTTTTAAAGACAAGTAAATACAGAAGGATATCATGTTTCAAGTAGGATTATCCCGGCATCTTACTTGATGGCATCATTATTCCCCTTGAACTGAAGCTTTTGCTGAGCTAGCATGAGCACTTTGTGGTTTCTTATGGTTACTAACGTAGATTGTGCTTTGGTCTTTATACACTGCTCTCAACTGCTGGATTCTCCAACTCAATTTGAACCTGCTCAATAAATTGTGTTTTCTATGTGGGTCCCTCCACAGGTATTGTTTCCTCCCTGCAGATTTAGGTAGTGCACCGCCCCACACCAACCCAAGAGGAAGTCCAATTGGCACAGAAATTGTACAAAATTCAAAGTAATGCCAGTTGGAAGATTCTGAGTGCTTGACAATTAATGCAATTTATCCTTTTGGCTCAGAAAATTTACCCACAGAGACATTTTTTAAAAGCCTACCATGTAATACACTTTCTAGGTTTTGAAATAGCATTAGAAAAATCCAAATCACACAAGATGCTTCTTCTTGCCTACAGGAAAATAAAGCTACCAGATTATTAACTCTGGATTATATCATCTCAACACTTTTTTGATGATGTGTCTGGGTACTAGAGGACTGTTACAGACTAGGGTGAGTGTTGGTTATCTTGAAACTGAGTCTATTTGAAAGAGCTCTTTACAAGTTGCTGTGTGTTGTATTGTTTGACCCAGAGAGTTGATATAAGTGTTGAAGCTGGAGATTGTGTGGTAATTAATACAAGGTAGAAACTTGCCCCACTGATTAATCACAACCCTCTGAACCTGAGCAAAGTGAGTCATGGACAGCCAGCCGGGTAGACTTGGTCTGTTGACTGCTTTAGAGGAAAGACAACCACCGTTTTGGATCAACTGGCTGTTCAAAATAGAGAAAAATATTATTTAAAAATTTGAGACTGATTCCTAGTCTAAGACATTACCACTCAAAACAATTTTATTTATGGATTAATGCAATAATAAATACCAATTGAATCATAAAGAATTAAACAGAAGGAATTCTAGGAGTTATTATTTGGATCAAATTGCAAGTGTGTAAACACATCCTCAATCCTTAATATGATTTGTTAGACCTTGTCAAATCCCTCACCCTTTTCTCGAACAGGTGTGTTTGGCCTAACTGGGAAGGTTTTTCATGCATAGTTTCTTTTCATGAGTTTTCAGCAAGTCATCACCTTCTACTTTTCTCATGAACTTAAAAACAGAACATCAGTGGGAAATATTTGCCCAATATGCAGGAATATCATCAGTTTTACCCTCCAGATGAATCCCAACCATATAAAAATTTTATACTCATAGCCCCAGTCAAATTAACATAAAATAAAAAGTGGCAATGGAATTTTTGACAGTTGAGTAGTCTCAGTTATTTCAAGACAACTGAAGAATAATATCAATGGGATTTTTCCCACTTTCTCATTCTATACCTTGGAAGTCTGTGTGAGAATTGTATTAAGAATGTTTATGAATGCAAAAAGTATGAGGGAAGAGAGTATTAACGTCTGATTTATTTGAGATTAATACATGCTAGTACTTCCTGAGACTTTGGCTGAAATCAAACATCTTTAAATTTCCCAATATGAAATAAATGATTGATCGAACATATTCTCGGTGTCTGAAACAGTAGTTTTCAGGAGGCTAATTCCCTGCCCCGTGATACGAGATACTCTTTAAAAAGAAAACTTTCTAATCTTTACCAATATTAACAGAAAGAGAAACAGTAGCAACTAACCACTGAAATAAGAGTTATGCTTTTCCTGATACTGTTAATCTAGGGAAGGCTTACTCAACTTCACTAGAGTCTGTCAGCATTAATTGAACTTTTATTTAGACATTGAAGAAGATTCTTTTGTAAGATGTCTTTATCCTCAGACCATATTCATTTATTTGAAGAGAGGTAACATCACCTGTTATTAGATACAAAACATCTGAGTTCCAGTCTCAACTCCACCTCTAGCAAACTCTTTGACCTCATCCACAAAAAGAACAGCCTAAATCTTGTTGCTAGCAATGGACTCTGTGGCCTTAGCTAACCACTTAATCACTAAATCTTCATTCATGCATTTCTAAAGTGAACTTCTCTTTGTGCTCTTCCTTATGGGAATGTTAGGAAGATGAAGGAGATAATATTGGTAAACTGTTTTGAGTTGCTAAGAAGAAAATTAACCCTTCTGCTGTTGTGTTTACGTCAACGTTAGGTGTGTCTACTTTAACTCGTCAAACCAATACATACCTCTTATGCCTTTCCCTATTCCTGCTACTTATCCTGTTTTGCATATTTTTCCAAGTTGACTTTTTTGGGGGGGGGATAATCTATGAATGTGCTGACCATGTTGACCAGAAGAGCATGTTTTTCAGAGAGACACATATTAAAATCCATATTAAGTGATGGTAAAACAACACTCAACAGCTTCTAGTATCACAAATAGTTGCATGCAATAAAAATAATAATTAATGATGTAAATTTAAAGTGCATCTTTCATCTGATCATCTCAAAGTATTTTAGAAACTCTAATTAAACTCTGCAACACCCCTTTTTACCATACACGTTATTATTATTTTGTAGATGAAGAAACCGAGGTTCAACAAGGTTATGTGACTAGTACAAAGACACAAAACGAGTCAGTGTCAGGAAGGGGACTTAGTGTTTTCAAGGCCTAGTCAAAAGTTTTGTATCTGGTGCTAATTAGTGCTCTATAAGGTCTAGCATGGAAGGTACCAGGTATGGTATTCAAGTGTGTTAGGTTATCTAAATGACCCTCTTTTCTCAGTCTATTTCTATTCTTAATTTCTGGGAGGTCTTCTGGCTTTTCAAACTCATCCACCAATGAATGAGTAGAACTTAGCCTGCCTAGGCATAGAGCTCATATCAGGTAATGTTAGAGTACCTCAAGTCTAGTAAAAATAAAATAAGAACAAATGTTGAATGTTAGCACTAATGGATGCCAATCAATTGTAGATTTTCATATCCTGTTCTGCCCTGTGCCATGTTGTAGCAGAAAATTTGAGCAGACGAAATAGCATTTTATCACTAGAAAAATCATAGACAATAGTGTTAACTTAATGTGTTTTAAATAATAAGAATTGGAAATTGACTACCCACCACTAATAACCTAAATCCTATGAACTGGCTCCAAGGACTGGGATAGAGAACAGTCCATAGCCTTAGGCAGGTCATACCTCTTTCTCAGTTTAGATGAGTCAGTCTCACTTCACATCAGTTTCTTTGTTCATTTCAGGAATTTCAAAGATTCTAGCTCAAATGACTTTGCCCTCAAATGCCACAATATTTTTCTCCTCATGAATAAGTTTCCAGATTTTTCTTGTTCAATCTGTGGGATTATTTCATAAAAACCTTTTTAGGGAGTGAAAAATATCAACCCCAGGACATAAATTTATCCTCGTGGTTAGAACTGTGCCTTAAATAGAAAATCCTAGTAATTTCCTAAGTTTGTGAGGTAAAACAGGTCTAATAGAGAAGAACCCTAGTCTGGAGTCAAATTTCATCTGGCTATGTTTCTTACTAGCTGTGTGGCCTTGGGTGGGTCACTTAATCTCTTTGAATTTGTTTTATTATTTATTGAATGCAAATAATATTCTTATATCCAGTATTTGTTGTGCAGATGAATTGAGCTGTTGTAGGAAATTCCTGAACATGACATCTGGCATGTGGTAAGCATTCAGTAAATGGTAGCTATTAGTATTAATTTGAATTATTCCCTGATGTTACTGAGAAAAAGATCCTAATAAAAACTGATGATAAGTATGGAGACTTGAAAAGGGTACAAAACAGAGTTGTTTAAAATAAAATCGTTGCTAAACTGAACCTCTTGGTGTTTGTGACTAGACAAACAAGGTTAAAAAAAAAGGGTCAGGTGTGTGACCCGATGGCATCTAGTGACTGAGACAAGAATGGATAGCACATTAATTACAGGAAAAAAAAATGGGATATAGAGATTGGCACAGAGTATTATCGTGTTCTTTCTCTGTCAAAAAATGTAATTGTTACTTTGGTATATCACGATGGAAAATTATTCTCTCAAGTCTAACGTTTCTTTTGATGTTTCCCAGGAAATTGCATTTGACTAATGTCCTAAGGCATTTGACATTATTTTCAAAGAAGTTTTTAAAAAATATTTGTGAAAATAATAAGACCAAACTGAAAGCAAATGTAAAATAAAAAAAAACATCCCAGATAGGGCTGAGAGGAAAATATATATAGCTTTTGGCTTAAAAGAATAAAGGACTGATTCATAAAAAAACTAATTTTCCATTCAGATGTAAAAAGTACTTGGAAAAGAAGAAGACAGTTTCCTTTTGGTATAAGGAGAGCAGATGTTTAAAAGACCCAAAGTCATTTTTCCTTTTCCTAACCTTGCAAGAAGATCCCTGTAATCTGAATTAAGATTCAGAAAATTTCATTGAGATTCATAATCCAGGACTCCAGGAAAATACACAAAAATAAAATCTGATAGTTAGAAGACCCATAGTACTTTATATTATACTTTATAATTTATCAATACATAGTATCCAGCTCACATCAAAATCTTTATTTTCAGGTGATTATCCAGCTTGATTTATTAATCTATTTTGTCAGTGTTTGCATGCTTACTGCAGTTCAGTATTTGCTTTCAGATGGGTCATTGGAGAATTTCAATTCTTCTTCCATTAATTTCATAGGTGATTTATCTCAGGATTATCTCTTAGTTTATTTTGCTATCTCTAGTTTCTTTCTTATTCAGTCTGTTCTTTATACTTGTCGACAAAATGATCAAAAATAAAAAAACACAAAATATGATTATGTTACTGCTCAGAATAAAATCCTTCAGTATCTCTTTATATCTGCAAAGAAGAAAAAGAAGTTTGAACTTATTTGAATTATATTCCTATCCCTTGAAAATAAGGACACAATCTGGTTTTTAAATTTCATCATGGATATTGACCACAACTAAAAAAAATCTATTTCATGCCATTCACACAGTCAACATTAATATCAATGTGGCAAAACTAAACTAGCTTGGGGGCGATGAAGGAGAAAAATCTATGTGGTACACCAGCTTCTAGAACATAAGAAAAGAGAGACTGGCCGGGCTTGGTGACTTAGCCTGTAATTCCAGCACTTTGAGAGGCATAGGCGAGTGGATTGCCTGAATCTGAAGGTTCGAGACCAGCCTGGGCAACTTGGCAAGACCTTGTCTCTACAATAAATAAAAAATTAGCCAGGTGCTGTAGTATAAGCCTGTAGTTCTGGCTACTTGGAAGGTTGAGGTGGAAGGTTTGCCGTAGCCCCATAGCTCGATGCTGGGGTGGCCATGAGTGTGTCACTGCACTTCAGCCTGGGTGATGGAGTGGGACTCCCACTCAAAAATAAAAAATTCGCCGGGCTCGGTGGCTCAGCCTGTAGTCCCGTGCCTTTGGGAGGCTGAGGTGACTGGATAGCCTGAGCCCATGGGTTCCAGACCCGCCTGGGCAGCGAGACCTCATCTCTACAATAAATAAAAAA
>NW_007252934.1:195834-196063 GCF_000164805.1 Carlito syrichta
AAAAAAAAAAAAAAAAAAGATCTGCATGGACTTACTATTATTACTACTGCGATTTTAATTGATTTTTATTCTGTTAGTTGGTCTCAGTAGGATACAAGCCTGAAAGCCACATTATGCTTTCTTACCACTCCTTGTTGTAGACTATACGAAACTGTTCTTCCCCACCCCTAGGTAAAATAGCTTTTGCAGTCATTCTTTTTTTTTTTTTTTTTTTTTTTTTTTTTTTTTT
>NW_007252934.1:196114-210061 GCF_000164805.1 Carlito syrichta
TGTCGCCCAGAACTGGAGTGCAGTGGTCACTCCCGGCCACCGCAGCCTCGAGCTGCTGGGCTCCGGCGATCCTTCTGCTCAACCTTCCAAGTAGCTGGAACTACAGGTGTGCACTACCATGCCCAGTTAATTTTTGATTTATTGTAGAGATGAGGTCTTGCCAAGTTGCCCAGGCAGGTCTCGAACCCGTGGGCTCAGGCAATCCACTCACTTCGGCCTCCCAAGGCGCGGGATTACAGGCTGAGCCACCGAGCCTGACTTTGCAGTCATTCTTAAACCATACAAAGATTCCAGTTACTTTCAAGAATTAAAGAGTTCAGTCCAGTTTAAAAGCAGCTCTTTCTTAGCCATGGAGGTGTCAGAAAGTGCAACTGGCTCTAAGGAGAAAGTGCAGTTGTCATCTGTGTTTCTGCCCCCTGGATGATAGATTCATTCTTAGTGACACTTTCTCTTGGGGAATAATTTGTTGGGATCCTTGGAGTTACCCTGCTGAGATTTTACCCTGAAGTAAACCTGTAAATGGGGACTGTTTAATATCTCCTGGTAACTTACAACTGTCCACCTCATTCCTGAGGCTTCTTAATGCTTGCTTCGCTATGGGGACTCAGTGTAGCTCCATATCTTCTTTTTGGGAAGGGTCTAATATGAGTAAGTTGCAGTGGTTTGTTGTTTGTTTGTTTTGGTTTGGTTTTGGTTTTCACAGGATTCACATCCAAAACCAGGCAAACAAGCCCTTTCGCCATTTCATAAGTGGAAAAACATTTCATTTTCACACAGCACTCTTTTTTGTTCTACCAGCTCCATTCACACTTTCATTTTTAAACTCTAACATCTGTCAAACACCAGTCCCTATCACCACCAGATTCCTGGAGACCCTTGTCAAGTCCCGCATTTATCTCTTTTAAACCTGTCTTACAAGGTGCAGAGTCAGGCTGCAGCTTCTCCCTCCCTTCAACTTTTTCCTCAGAAATTTTCTTTTTTGATTTTTTTCAACCTCAGTCTTTTATGCAAATGCAGGAGGGGATGATCTCCTAATTCTGGCAGACCTGGCTGGGGGCTGTCCTCTTCTCTAATCTTATAAAGATGGTCTAGCAGCTCGGTCTAGACTTTGTGAATACACGGTATCTACTGTTTTGTTCTTGGCTTTTACACCTCTGCCAGAATTCCAGGGCAACAGAAAGAGTTGCTGTCAACATCCTGTGACACTGGTGGCTGGTAGTTGTCGGTCCCTCTAAAGGCCTGTGCCTCTGCTCCCTTTGACTTCATGCTTGACCTCCTTGACCTCCAAGCCTGACTACCTGACCTCCTTGACCTCCAAGCCTGACCGCCGGACCTCCTTGACCTCCACGCCAGGCCCATGCTATGTATTTTCAGGATTGTGTTAGCTGCTGCTGCAGTTTTTTTCTGCCCCAAATGCTCTTCCCACCTCAGAAAACTTCCTATCTCGCTAAGACTCAGCTCAAATCTTATCTTTTTATACAAGCTTTCTGAACTCCCTTGGGCAGAAAGAATACTTTATCCTAGCTGTATTTACCTGATATTGAGGACTCATATCATGAAAATCCCAGGTTTCAGAGTGAGACAGACCTTGATTTCCATTTGAACTCAGCATCTTACTAACTCTGTGACCTCAAACAAGTTCCTTAATTTCTCTGATTCTGTTCGTCCGAAAAATAAGAAGGGAAAATAACTTATTTTATTTTAGGTTGTATACGTGTTAAAAGAAATAGTTTACATAATGTACAAAGTATGATATATTAATACGGTCACTACTCAGTATGATAGGTAAAGACAATATAATTAAGTATAACAGTCCACTATTGCTACTACTGATGGTGCTAGTACCTCAACTAATTTTGGTTCTTGTACTTTTACTGCTATCACCTCAGAAGTAATAAAATACAAACACAATCAAAAGGAAGACCTTTTCTATTTGGCTTGTTTGACTTTTTATTCACTGCCATTTGCCAGTGAGTTCTTTACATATGCTGCACAATTTCATTCTCCCAACTTTCCTATGAGGTAAGTATAATTATCTCGTTTTGACAGATGAGGAAACTAAGGTTCAGAGACATGCAGTAACTTGCCCAAGTTCCCACAGCTAGCAAGGGGCTACCTCATACCCAAATTTGTGCCATCAACGGCCACATTCCATAGTAGAATCCACAGATTCTTACTGCCTATTTGCTCAATGTTCAGCTTTTACAAAACAGCATCACCTACTCTAGTGTGTTTTGTGCCTGTTAATTCCTGCACAACTATAACCCCAATGTGATTTTATTCTGCAAAAATTCCCTGCCAAAGAATATTACTCAGAATTTCCATGAAGTCCCTTCAAGTGAATGGCAGGAGAATCTTTTGAACCCTTCTGGTTTTTAGGCTAAAAATTCCCTGAAAGGATCATCTCTGTTTCTCCTCTACCCAGGATTTTTGTAGTAGCCAACTGACCACCCATCAAATTAACTCTTCCTCACAGTACCTGGAATTTAAAATGAACAGCTTGAGCCCATCCAGGCTATTATTGATAAATTGCGTCATACTCACTTAATATGTATGGCTCATCCTCCCAGAAAGCCTGGAGTGCAGAGTGTCATTAATTTCCCCTCAGTGTTCCAGTTTTGTCACTGGCATAGCTTTTTCTTCCATCTGTGAAAGGTATTAAATTTTCAAGTGCAAAGGCTGAACTAGAATGTGGGAGGTGGGTGACACCAAATGTCCCATTTCCCCCATTCCTGAAATAGTTCAATCTTGCTACCTGCTTACTTTCCCTTGAGGCCCCAAACTCACCAGGGCTCTAAGTCATGCAGCAGATAGGGGACTTTGCTCTTAATTGCAGGCCTCTATTACTTCACAGAAAATTGTACTTTCATGAAACTCTTTTCCTTAGCCAGGATGTTGCTTACTACTGGCGAACAGTGGCCCTCAAATCCCTGAAGATTGCAGTTCAGTTTAATTTCAGGTAGATTTAAAAAATGGGAACATCTTTCGTCTTCATAAAGTGAATCAATTTAGAGACTCAGAGAAATGATGAATAGTTCCACTGGCTTCTCACCATAGTTTTTGTTAAGATTTCTTGGTCAGTTTCAAAATAAACAAGATACAGGGACTGGCTCATTGGTTGGTAACTCAGAGATGTACCAACTGAAAAGCCACAAAAGCTATATGTTTCCTGATGATAATTTCCATATGTAATACCTCCATTACTAAAAACTCTATTAATATTTTAAGTTTTTTCCTCAATTTGAGGTAGGGGCAGATGTGGGAAAAAAATTAAAAATCTTGGTCAACATCAACATAAAAGTATCTGTAACTGCAAGGAAGTTGGAATAATTGGATATGTGTGCATGCTACTTGATACTAAATATCTTATGTTACATTTGCATCAATTCTTCTATATATAATATATCATATCATTTTTCTATGTAAATCAAACTATTTTCTTTTCTCTCTTCCCCTGTGTGTGTGTGTGTTTGTGTGTATGTGTATGTATACATATATAATATATATGAGGTCTGACAGTTAAGTTTGTAATCTTGCCACTGTGCACTTATATTGGCATCACTGTACAAACAACTTGGTAAGGTTTCATTACCTTGGTATATCAGTGTCTCACAACTGTGCTTATGTCAACATGTGGTGGTGTCTTGCTGAGTGGCATTCGTTATTGATGTTGCATGTTTCTGTATGCAATTGTGAGAATGTTGGAGCTTGAATCAGAGCAATGAACAAACATTAAGTTTCTTCTTAAACTTGGTAAGAGTGGAAATCAAATCGGGGACATGTTAGTCCAAGTTTCTGGGGATTATGCCATGAAGAAAATGGCAGTGTACAAATGGATTAAACATTTTTCTGGGCGAGAGAAAGCGTCACTGATGAAGACAGGTCAGGATGGCCAATAATGAGCAGAACTGATGAAAAATTGCAGAAATTCATCAAATTGTGCGTCAAAATTGTTGACTGATTGTGAGAAGCATAGCAGACCAAACAAACAGTAATAAAGAAACAGGAAAATCTTAACTGAAGATCTTGGCATGAGAAAGGTATATGCAAAAATGGTCCTGAAGGAGCTCTTGCATCACAACCATGCACCAGCTCACATAGCACTGTCTGCGAGGGAGGTTTTAGCCAATAAACAAATAACTGTATTGGAACACCCTCCCTACTCACTTGATCTGGCCCCCAATGACTTTTTTCTTTACCTGAAGATAAAGGAAATATTGAAAGGAAGACATTTTGATGACATTCAAGACATCAAGGATAATGCAACAACAGCTCTGCTGGTCATTCCAGTAAAAGAATTCCAAAAGTCACTTTGACAGGTGGACTAGGTGCTGGTGTTGGTGCATGGTTTCCAAAGGAGAGTACTTCAAAGGTGACCACAGTGATATTCAGCAATGAGGTATGCAGCACTTTTTCTAGGATGAGTTCGCGAACTTAATTATCAGGCTGCATATATGTTGTATATATGCAGCACCTATTTGTATCTAGAAAGAGAAGTGAATATATGTGCTTGCATACACACACACACACACACACACACACACACACACACACACACCACATACACAGAGGGTAAGAGAGAAAGAGAAGTACCAGTTATACACAGACACACACACACACACACACACACACACACACAGTCATTTGTTGCCTAACAACAGGAATACATTCTGAGAAATGTGTCATCAGGAGGTTTCATCATTGTGCAAACATCATAGACTGTACATACACAAGCGTAGATGGTAGAGTCTACTCCACACTGAGTTTATATGGTATAGCCTATTGCCCTTAGGCTATATGGGCATGACCCTGTACTGAATAATGTAAGCAATTGTAGTCCAGTGAAATTTGTGTATCTATCTAAACACACAAAAGATACAGTAAAAATAAAGTAGTATAATCTTATGGAACCACTGTTGTATATGTGGTCTGTTATTAACCAAAATGCCATTATTATGGTGCATGACTGTATAGCATATAAGTTTATTTTATGTTTATTTATAAAAATATAGAAAAGAAGTATCAATTATATATAGTACCGTAAACATGGTATGCATATGTATGTTAATAGTTACATATATATCACATATATAAAGTAATATATATGAGGGGAACACCCTAAAAACCGATATTATCTTTTGGAGGCCAGGCCTCCAATTTGTTTCCCCAGATCAAATGGTCAACCAAAGTTTTCATCTGGAAGTCTTAAGAAGGTTGCGTCACGATTTTGTGAAAGAAACGTCCCAAGTTGTGGCGAACAGGTAACTGGTTCTTCCACCATGACAATGTACCTGCCCACACTGCACTGAGTGTTCTGCAATTTTTGACCAAAAGACAGCAAGATCCTGTTCCCCACCCTCCCTATTTAACCAATCTTGCCCCGAGACACTTTTTTTTTTGTTTCCCAATTGAAACAAGTCCTCAAAGGGAAACATTTTGCTGATGGGGAAGAAGGGAAACCAAAAATAATAGAAGCACTAAACGGCATCAAAATAGATAAGTTCAAAAACATTTTGAGCAGTGGAAAAAGCATCTCGATGGGTGTATTGCATGAAACGGAGAGTACTTTGAAGGTGAATAAAGTTTAGACATGTGAGAATACATACATAATTTTTTTTTTTTTGAGTTGGAGTCTCACTCTGTCGCACAGGCTGGAGTGCAGTGGCACACTCACGGCCACCCCAGCGTCGACCTGCTGGGCTCCGGCAGTCCTTCCACCTCAGCCATCTAAGTAGCTGAACTACAGGTGCACGCTACCATGCCTGGCTAATTTTTGATTTATTATACAGACAAGGTCTCGCCAAGTTGCCTGGGCTGGTCTCGATCCCGCAGGCTCAGGTAATCCATTCGCCTTGGTCTACCAAAATGCTGGGATTATAGGCTGAGCCACGAAGCCCGGCCCACACACAATTTTTTATAAATAAATTCTAGGGATTTTTTTTGCCCCCCCCCAGTATAAGACACACACACACACACACACACACACACACACACACACACACCCCCTTAGTCTCCATTTATCTGCCTGTACAGTACTGTTTCTTATTCACTCTTTGTGAATTACATGGGTGGGCCAGTACCTTTTCTGTACAGCTTCTTCAGCTCTTTCAGGTAATCCTCTTCATTTTCTGCTTCATGCCCTTCAGCACTCTGTACAGGAAGATGCCTCTTCAGCTTGTTACATAGTAATCACCTATTTACTGCTCTGTGTCCTCAGCTGGCTCCTGTCTCCTTAAGGGCAGGGACTGTGTCTTATACATGGCTTTCCCAATACCTGGTAGGTACTCATTATCATATTACTATATCTCTTTATAAAGTAACTTGAATTCTTGACATCATTATTACTGTACAACAGTTTATAACTACGGTTTAGTGCAGTTTAGTACAGGGGTCTCCCAACCTCCCAGCCACAGACTGGGCCATGGTCTGTTAGGAACTGGGCCACATAGCAGGAGGTGAGAGGCAAGTGAGCAAGTGAAGCTTCATCTGTATTTTCAGCTACTCCCCATTGCTTGTATTATCACCTGAGCTCCACCTCCTTCAGATCAACAATGGCATTAGAGTCTCACAGGAGTGCAAACCCTACTGTGAACTGTGCATGTGAGGGATCTAGGTTGCATGCTCTTTATGAGACTCTAATGTCTGATGATCTGAGGTGCAGCTGAGGCAGTGATGCTAGCACTGGGGAGTGGCTGCAAATACAGTTTAACATTAGCAGTGAGGTTTGACTGCACAGAGACCATAATAACTCAGTTGCTTGCACTCATATCAAAATAATCATTTCATAATTTTATAATAATTATTGCATTATATACTACAATGTAATAATAATAGAAATGAAGTGCACAATAAATGTAATGCGTTTGAATTATCCTGAAACCACCCCCCCCATCTGTGGAAAAACTGCCTTCCACAAAACCAGTCCCTGATGCCAGAAAGGTTGGGGTCTACTGGTTTAGTGTGTCTCAGTTACCAACATGTTTGGAATCAAAAAGAAATAGGATGTCAACATAAACATTAAATGTGTTTGGCCAGTTTCTTTTATTTGTTATTACTTATGTTAAATAGTAAAGATGATTGTAAATGTAGGTGATATCTTTGGTTGTTCTGCCTCCCTTTTAACTCTATAAATTTGGAATAACAAAGCTAATCATATAGTTATTCCTCAAAATTTTGGTGGTGAATAATTTTGGTGCTGAAAATTTTGGTGGGGAAATTATATTAAATTATTTGAGTTCCTCACCTGGCACTCAGTTTCTTGCATGTTAAGAGCCATCACCGACTGACGAATCATGGAGTGAGAGGTCTCAGTAGGTGTGGTCCTCACGTGATAAGGTAGGGACTTTAACTGTTATGAAGGCAGAAGTCACTTTGCCTTCATTTAAGAGGATTGGCCAATAACTTGGAGAATCAGTTCTTGCATGATTTCATTTCAAATATTCTTTAAAGAATTCTATAATGCTTCTTCCTTAGGACAGGAATCTGTAAGGCTATATCACTCACTCGTCCTGTTGATTAATGGTGTCTATTGGTGCTGGTTAGTCAGCCTTCTCAGATCCCTAGCTCAGACTTTCCTGCCATACATATATATAGGTGAACACACACATACAAACACACACACAAATGCGTGTATGCAAATATGCACATGCAGGCACATGCACACACGTATTCTTAAACACATAAAACAATTCATGCATGCATATATTTATATGTACATACACAAGCACATACACAAATATGCATATGCATAAATAATTGCTCAGCTGTACGATATATGCCAACGAGCATACACAGCACATGCAAACACACACATAGGCATGCATACCCCTTGTTATGGATTGAACGGTTATGTCCCCTCAAAATTTATATGCTGAAGCCTAATACATAATGTGCTGATATTTAGAACTGAGGCCTCTGTGAGGTGATTAAAATGATCATGAGGTTGCAGCTCTCATGAATGGTATTATTGTCCTTATTAAAGAGAACCCAGAGAGACCTCTTGTTTTCTTTCTACCATGTGAGGATACAATGAAGTCAGCAGTATGCAACCCAGAAGAGGGCCCTCTCAGACTTGGATGACCAGCCTCTAAAACTGAAAAATAAATGTATGTTTTTAATAAGACACCCTGTCTACGGGAATCTGTTATGTTAACCTGCACATACCAAGAAACATGTGTGCACACACACTTATGTTAGTACATTCACAATGCATTTTTGCCTGTACAAATCACTGTAGGTACTTTGCTGTGTTGCCTAGATTTTCTCCCAGTCTTCTCCTAAGACCCTAAGAATGTCTGAGATATGCCTGGGTGACAGAGTGAGACTTCTACTAAAAAATAAAAATAATAAAAAAGGAAAGGGGATGGCGCTATTTATTCTTTCTCTCCTCCTTTAGGAATCTGAGAAAGGTCTGTGGTATTTCCACTCCCATTTGAGGTGAGTTACCTGCAATCCCCAGATTAGTTACTGTCAGGAAAGCCCTTCCTCCCAGCACTGTGTGGTCAGGACTAATGTTCCTCCTGGTAGCTTTACTAGGCTGGCATGAAGGTCAGCTAAGACCCAAGCTCATTCATTTCCATCACTTGGAATAAAGCCCCTGGGCACTCTAATTTGTCACTGATCTCCTTGCCCAAGTAGGTGGAAGAGACTGCAATTTAAGTGGTTTGAGTTTAACATAAATATCTATTTTCTTCACAGCAAAGTCTAATAAGTATTGAAATTGCTTCCCAAGAAGAATTGTTGAATTTCTACATAAAAGTGTGTGAAACTAGGGCACATTTCTATTTATCTAGGATAGTGTCTAAGTGTATAAATGACCCAGATAGCCACTTGGTGTCTTTCTAAGTACTAACATTGTGTGAAGTTTCTTTAAAAAGCCTTCTTTAGCACTTGGCAAAATACTTTATGATTTAAATCATCAAACCTATAGAAATAAAAACTTGAATTTAAGATGGTTGTCATTTCATGCTCTTTGATTAGACACTTTGATCACTCCACTTTAGTGGCACAGTGCTAGGGCCACTGACAGGTTTCAAAGTTATTTTAAGTGTGAGGCAGATAATGAGTTTACATCTAGGAGCCTGTTGAAACCTAACTTCTAATGAAATTATAATATTGGTTTCTTTGGCAATTCTCTCTTTACTCCTATTCTCATTGCCTTTGTTTCTTAACAGGGAAACCCAAGTGTCTTTCTTGAAAAATTCACTGTAGAGCTTCAAAAATTGTTATAATTTGTGAGAATGAAGTCACAGAATGCCTTTGTAACTTTTAGTTGTAACTCTGTCACTGAAAAATGATTTGCTGTTTATTATTCATTGCTTAGTGTTGTGGTCAATATTTATTATTTCAAAATATGACTTGGGAATTCCCAAGAATTTCTAGAAATTCAGATTTCTCATTGCCAAATCTTAGAATCTGTCGTGATAACAAACCTGTCAAATAAAATCTGTCAAAATCTCAAAATCTGTCAGGAATTTAAGGACAGCAGACCTTGATATATGCTGTTCCCTCTAACTGAATACTTTTCCCTACCATTCTGGTTGACTAACTCTTTTAGTCTTAATATAATGCCATTTCTTATGGGGAGCCTCATCAGAATCTTAGAATATATTAGTTCTCTGTTCTTTTACAGTAAGAACAGAAATTCTCATCATCCTTTTGGTAATTGCCTGAGTAACTGTCTGGTTGTCTTCCACACCCAGCCCCAGGGCTGAGACTTTGCGGACTGGCTGGCTATCTGTCTTGTTCTTCATTATATCTCTAGTGTCTGGCAAAGCCCTTCAGTGATGATTGAATGAATGAATTTACTGAGTACTTTGTTTGCCACCCACAAAGCTAGGTGCTAGGGGGAAAACAAAGATAAGTGAGACCTAGTTATTACTCTTGAGGACCTTATATTTTAGTGTGGAAGGCACACAGAGAAACTGATCATTAAAATGTGCGACAATGCAGGTATATACAAAAGGCTGAGAAATACTAGCTTGAATATACTCACAGACATTAAGACATGTTTCAGAAAGTACTTGATGCGCAGGAAAAAGTTTCTAGCTGCTGAGAACACAAAAGTGCATGAACCTGCATAAGTTTTGCTTAGCCCTTGTCCTTAAAGAATGATCTTAAATATGAAAAGCATATACTTGTTTTCTTTGAAGATATTGTCTGAGCTATGCCAAGATATAATTTAATAGAGTTGAGGGAAAGCATTCTAATCAATAGCTGTGTTTCTCTTTCTAAATTATAGAAATATCCCCTGCAAGATCTTAGGGTTTCTTTTTCAAATAAATGGAGTCCGCAAAAAAAAAAAATCCATTGAAAGAAAGTGATTGTCTTTTTGTTGCTGTTGTTTGTTTGTTTGTTTTTTTGAGTCGGAGTCTCACTCTGTTGCCCAGGCTGGAGTGCAGTGGCATGCTCACAGCCACCCCAGCGTCGACTTGCTGGGCTCAGGCAGTCCTTCCGCCTCAGCCGTCCAAGTAGGCAAAACTACAGGCGTGTGCTACCATACTCGGCTAATTTTTTTATTTATTGTAAAGATGAGTTCTCACCAAGTTGCCTGGGCTGGTCTCAAATCTGTGGGCTCAGGCAATCCACTCACCTCGGCCTCCTAAATTGCTGGGATTATAGCCTGAGCCACCGAGCCCAGTCATGGTTGGTAATGAATATAAAATTCTGCCACTCCAATTTATCTATCAGAAGCCCCACAAGAGTTGGATTGGTAGGACAGATGGCAAATGTATGCTTTCAAAAAATGAGTGTAATTTTTTGTTTTTGAGACTTTTCTGGAAGAAAAGTCTTCCTTGATAGCAGAAAAGCACTTAGGGCTTGTTTAGCCCTTGGCAGTCTGGGATGTAGCCTTTCTCTGTTCTTGCTAGGAGAAGTGTGCTTATGACTGTGGCAACATTATCAGACTTTCCTCCTTTGAGAAGAGCCTGAGATATCTGAGATATCACAGGCACATCCTACCCGAATCCTGGAGCTGGAAGTTGTCATTCAGAGAAGTAGGTGTGGATTGGTAAGAAGTCGTGTGGCTCTAACCACATTTGTGGGTGAATATTGAGTCTCCAAAATGAATCCAGTCAGACTGAATAATCAAGTTCTCTTAAAAAGTCTGAATCTGCACGGAAGAAACAATTTGCTCCAGGGAAATCTCCGCAAAGAGTACACCTCTCAATCTCCTGACCCATTCAAACTGAGTGCCAGCCTCCTTCTCAAAAACTTTAACTTTGATCAAATTATAAGAGAGGAAATTTTTCAAAACTTTTCTTTTTAATTACTTTCTTGCCTTATTAAATGTTTTAGCTGTAAAACATTTGCTTCCTGCCTATTGCAACCTCCAGAGGCACAGAGGTAGTCTTTGCACCTGTTTCTCCTGACTTTGGAAAGGAAAGATGGCAAACTCTTCTGTGCTCTATTCACTCATTCAACCAGCATTTCTGAAATACCAGTTATGTGCTCAGAGGCAAGTGCCTAATAAAAGGTAGTATAAGACTGCCCTCATGAAGCTTACACTCAAGTGAGCTAGAGAGCCAATAATCAAGATACATAAGCAAAATCTCATGTTAGATAGTAATAAGGGCTAAGGAGAAAACAATAAAGAAGGTGGGAGGTTATATAATGCAGGGTTGGGGGCAAGGGGTGAAGCAGGATGTGTGTGTGTAATCTTAGAAAGAATCTCCAAAAAGAAAAAATAAGAAAGACCTCTGGGAAGTGAGGGGTTAGTCAAGTGGATATCTGGATAAAGATATATAATAGATGGAGATGGTTCTAAGAATAGCAAGGAGACTAGTTGTGGCTGGGGTAGATTGAGTGTGGGGGAGGGAGCAAATAGTTGAAGGCAGAGGTGCAACTGGGAACTGTCTTCTCTAGGGTCTTATAGGTCACAGCTAGCCTTGACTCTCCTTTGAGACAGCTGTGAAATCTCTGGAAGACTCTGAGTACAAGATAGCCTGACCTGGAGTTATCTATGAAAATGTCTACCCTAGAGCGAAAAGTCTGTCCTCTGTCAGCATCAGGGTATATGTTCATAATTATTTCCATGTTTTAATAGGCCTTTATGAATTTTGACATCAGAATTGCTGTTGACTGGGATTCAGTGTAAGTATAAACCGACAGTCTCTTAAATAATGACATGAATTTTTACTGTCTTTTGGGTAAATCTTATATTGAGGTAAGAATCTTGGACAGTTGTCTTTTCTTACACATTCCATTCTATGTTTTTCTTCACTCTTTTTTTTTTTTTGACCTTCTGTTCCCTTCTTATTTTATATAACCTTATTCTATACTTCTGTCACAAACTATATTTCCTTGTAAGAATATACTTTGTCAGATTTAAATGGCCTCCTCTCCCTCCTTAAATAGAGCTTAGTGATTATGTTGTTGTTTGAGTCACATGGATTAGAAGCCCGGCCTTGTTTCTTAAAATTCCTTAACTTTTCCTCTCCTCTTCTGTAAAATGGATGTTTCTTCCTCAGAGGTTTTTTGAGAGGTAAAATGATATTTGATCAAATTAAAAGAGTGAGGAAATTTTTCGAAACTTTTCTTTTTAATTACTTTCTTGCTTTTTTTTTTTTTTTTTTTTGAGTTGGAGTCTCACTCAGTCACCCAGACTGGAGTGCAGTGGCAGCTCCCAGTCACCACAGCCTCGACCTGCTGGGCTCCGGCAATCCTGCCGCCTCAGCCTTCCGAGTAGCCGGAATTACAGGCACGCGCTACCATGCCCGGCTAATTTTTGATTTATTGTAGAGATGAGGTCTCACCAAGTTGCCCAGGTGGGTCTCGAACCCGCGGGCTCAGGCAATCCACTCACCTCAGCCTCCCAAAGGTGCGGGATTACAGGCTGAGCCACTGAGCCCAGCTTCTTTCTTGCTTTATTAAATGTTTTAGCTATAACCCCTTCTTTAGCTGTTTCTAGATTTATCTGCCAAAACAAAAGCACCATCAACCTAATATAAATTATATATTACATTACTGTTAATATACTATATATCAGATTATATAAACATAATATAAACAGTTTGGATTATATAAACATAATATAAACAGTTTGGTCAAATTTCTTTGGGACCTAACTGTTAGAATTAACGGCATCCCTTTTGAAAATATATCACAGTATTACACTTATGTATTAATTATGAATGTAATTCACAAATACATGATAAGAGTTACACTGCCCCAGACACTCTAGACACAGGGCAAAGAGGAATGCTATTACTACACATAAAGAAGCATGTATTACGACAGGACTACAGTCATTTAACAAGAAATTACAAGCAACTGTTTTTCTTAGCAGTACAAATACAGAACCATACCGTATTCCAGGGGTGCTTAAGATGTGGTGGTTTAAGAGAATTTGGACATTCTGATGCCTAGACACAACGCTTAGAGGTATTTTGTTGTTGCTATACAAATCCTCTCATTTCACTAACATTCCCTCTTTACTTATTTTAGTAATTTTTTGATTCCCTAACTTAGGCCTTAAAATGTGCTGACTTTGGAGACATCATCATGGCATACATCATGATTGCCAGTGTGGGTGACCCAAACCAGTCCCCGCCCCTTCAGAGGCCTACCGCAGGCAGGTCCGTCGTGAGAGGCCGCAGGCAGGAACAGGTTTTGGGTTTGGTGATTGCAGTGGAAACTGGCAAGATCAATCTGCCCACTCGCAAATCACTCAAGCTCCCACCACTGTGATTTTCTAGCCTTTTGCGGGAAGAATGTTTTCACCTTACTTTTGTGTACTGCAGTAAATCACATTCTGTCGGTGTCTTGCACTGACCAGAGGGAGGGTTAGGACCGCACCGGTGAATCAGAGACGGAGAGAAGAAAACTACTCGGAGGCAGCTCTTCTGGGAACAGTCTTGGCCAAGACTGAAGCCGATTTTATTCAAACTTTTTTCCAACTTATATACCATTTTTTAAACCCTCCAGCAGGGTAATAATTACCTGCTTGGG
>NW_007252934.1:210175-232705 GCF_000164805.1 Carlito syrichta
CTCACCTCAGCCTCCCAAAGGCGCGGGATTACAGGCTGAGCCACCGAGCCCGGCTCCAAAGGTCACTTTTGACCATGTATTACGAGCTCCTTTTTTCCCATTGAAATGACATGGTTAGCTACACAAACAAATGAGCCTATTAATAGATTTCTCTATTCTTGATTATCTTTTCTCTCTTCAAAGAATCGTGTGGTCATTTCTGTATTTGAAAAAAAAAAAAAAAGACATTGAAATGCTATACTGCCTGATAAGAAGAATCTGTAACACTTGGACATCTTGTGTATAAGAAAAGATTCTTATCCGTATGCTGCTGTCTTGGAGCTTGGGTATTTTCAAATCTACTGCTCTTGACAAGCTTTTGGTAATTTACATAGTCTCACACCACCCCTAATTTATGGCAGAATGTGTCTCACATTTGTAATTTACTCAGAGCTCCTCAGAATTCTAACTTCTCTAGCTAGAAACACAGTCTTGAGCAGGCAAGAAGGAAAAAGAGGCAAGGACTGATTGCATCTTTTGTTTCCTTTGCAAAGCCTGATCCAAATCAGCTCTCCAGATTCCCAAGAGTCCTTAAAGCTGGGGACATGAAGCTAGTGGGATCCTCGTCAATTCATATGTTTATATACTTGGGAAGCAACTGCTGCTGTGGGTTCTTCTTGCCTGTGAGCAGTAGCAGGGCCCTTCCAGGCAGCCACACCTGACAAAGGATGTGGTTGCTCTGGATCTCCACTAGAGACCTTTATCCCATCATGGGTTGACCAGGAAGCAGTTCTCATTATTGGGCGTTTCTCTAGAAGCAGCAGAGGATAGGAGTTTGCCAACTGCCCCAGGGAGAAGGTGGAGTTTATCATCAAAGAAAAATAATTCTGTAATATATTTTTCTGTCTTTCATTTTTTTTTCCTAGGCAAATTGAGGCTTATTCAAGCAGGTGTGTTGTGAAAGACTGAAGAGGAAAGAATTTCTGTGTCTTAAAGCAATGCCAAAGAAATGACAAAACAGAGATTTTTATAGGTTGAAAGGCCCCTTCTCTAAAGGGCTTTTCAAACTGGCATTCAAAGGCCAGCCTCGATTCTTGGTGTTTGAGAGCCTCTCCTGTCAGATATGAGGGAGGATGAGTTTACTCAGTCCACGAGTTCCTGGTTGCAGTAAAAGATCATGCCCCAGTCTTTTACTGCAACCCATTGGTAGCCACTCCCAGGTGCTTGCCACCTTCAATGCCGGGCCTGTAGCTGTAATCCCATGTAATAGCAACAGATGGGACATATCTGTAAGGAGAGACTGGTAGATGAAGTTTCACCATTTCTCTAAAAAGGCGAAACACATTAATCTCCATTTGCCTTTGAGTGGTCTGTAATAGAAACAGAGGGCCAAAGGGGGAAGTAATCTCTCTTCTGTAACCTGTGCCCCTGTGAAAAATTGCTATAGCTTGTATTTCAGAAACTGAGTGTAACTAATTTTGCCCTCTATCCGTGGTCTTCGCTACACAGCAGCATTACAAAGAAAATCAAGATAAGATTAGATCAACGGGTCTAGAAGGTCGTTTTTGGAACATATTGCCAGCCATGAGCTGATTCAAGGTTTCTTTAGGAATCCTCTGATACATAGTTTTCTCTGAGACAATTGTGGATTCCTTGCATATGTTTTTAGGAAAAATATTGCCATACTTTTAGGTTGACTATCACTTGTTCATTCATTTGTCAAATGCCAGTGTGTCAGTCACTGTGATTTACCAGGAAAACATAAATGATGGGACACAAGGGCTTGAATGGGAGTTCTTATCATTGGATCCCCAACAGTGAATGACTAATCTTAAAGGAGTTGATGTAAAAACCAATGCTGACACTGAATAACAGAACTAAAGAGAAAAACAAGAGATCTGAAGAGAAGAAAAGAGAAAAAGAAAAAAAAAAAACGATGCTGACAGATGCACGAGCAAGTAATTAGAAGATGACATTAAAACTGCCATAAAGTAGAGATACAGAATGGACAGTATCACATGAGCTCATGGGTGGAGTTATTGCAACTGTCCCTGACACAGAGGCCAGGGAAGGCTATAGAGAAGGTTACATTTGTGTTATAATGCAAAGGATGAGTAAGAATTTACCAGGTGGCCTGAAGGGAGGGTACATGGAAGTCGGTGTCCCCTTGAGGATCTGAGGTCATGTTGGAGCATGACTGTTATATTCAGTAGGGACTGAAACTAGACAAACGGAGCATGCTTTGCCATTAGTCAACTGTCACAGGAAAAGAAATTCCACAGGCATGCCCTGGCTGACCACAAATTGCTGAGAGTACACGTGAATACAGAATGTGCAAAGGTTGATGTGAAATAATCAAAAGGATTTCAAATGCTCGGTGCAATACTAGACATTCAGCAGTGCCTAACCTTAGCACCGTGTTGCTGCTTTCACTCTCCAACCTGCAATGAAGAGGAATGTCCACTGCAGTAGGTGGACCCCTGCACTGGATGAAGAAAGCTGGCCTTGATTTTGCAGCTGACCAGTTTACGAATTCCACCAGCCTCCATTTCCTCTTCTGCCTGTAACAGTTACGATTACTGAGGGCCTCTGTGTCCCAGCTTCTGTGCTAGGTGAATCCTCACTTTGTTTCATTTAATTCTTCCAACATCCTTCAGAGTAAGTTTTATTCTTTCCATTTCCCAAATAAGGAAAGTATACCCAGAAAATTAAAATAATGCCAAGTGGTCATGCCAATAAAACATGATAATACTGTGAGAGCTATAGTCTCTCTACCTCCAAAGCCCATAACCACTTTGTTTCATATCATTTTCTCCATAAAAATCAGAGATTGGGCTATATAAGTCTCCATCTTGATAATTCAACTGGGTTCTTAAGTGTCACTATCTTAAGGCTATTGACTTACCAGTGAAACAACAGAGGCCTATGCAATTTGACACTTAGTTCTGCAGAGCTGGAATACCATATTGGGCATATATTGCTTATCTGGGAAGTTACAAAGGTGAGTTTGCCTGTAGGTGTTCCAAATTTGATGGTAATGACAGTTTGAATTGAAACTTATAGGACGTAGGCAAAGATTAAACTTTTTTTCTGGATTTCTTCACTGAGATCTGATTACATGTTTAAAAGTAAGGATAGTTTGAATAAGTAGCAGTGTGTCTTTTCAAAATGTTTCAAATTGCAAAAATAAGTCTGGATTTCAATCTGAGAATTATTACTCTATCAGAATTTACTTATAAAATATACCATTTGACTATGACACCATATGTTACAAGCTGGAGGTGTGTTTTTGTTGTTGTTAAGATGATCTGTCTAATTGATGAATTAGATCAATTTCCAAGGTGGACTGAAGACAATAAAAGTAACAACACATTTTTGCTACAAATTAATATCATGCCTTTGCATTTACAAAGATACTTTCAAATCGTATGCTAGTATTTAAAATTTTTTTTCTAATTTTAAAGCTTATTTAACATATCATTGAATGCAACACAATATTTTTTCTTTATTTTTAGCTTATTATTTTATAAGTTGGAATCTCACTCCTTGGCCCAGGCTGGGGTACAGTTGCACACTCACGGCCACTCCAACGCCGACCTGCTAGGCTCAGGTGATCCTTCCTCTTCAGCCTTCCAAGTAGCTGGAACTACAGGTACGTGCTACCACGCCCAGCTAATTTTTTTATTATATTGTAGAGATGAGGTCTTGCCAAATTGCCCGGGCTGGTCTTGATCCTGCAGGCTCAGGCAATCCACTCGCCTTGGCCTTGCAAAGTGCTGGGATTACAGGCTGAGCCACCGAGTTCAGCCTCTTTACATATTTTAAATGAGCTTCTCCAATGTATTTTAGTTATCTTTGCAGCAAATGTTATAACCTAAGAAATAAATAGTCAATAACACAATCCTTTGACAACATCTTTGGCCACTTGAGTTATTTCTAGTGAAAAGGGAATATCTCTATGGAGAATTCATTTAAAAAGTCTTTAAACTTAGCAATTGTGTGTGAGAATCTTATAAATACTAGTGAATTCTGGTCACTATATTTCTTCTATTTAAAAAATACACTATAGCCATATCAAGAGATTTCTAGTGGCTGTATTTTTTCACCTGTATAATTAGAGATGAACAGTTCATGCACTATGCACTCATACCATGTAACAAAAATACCCTTCTAACAAGAATATCACCTATATAATTCAGTTATGATTTTCTGGAGGTTGTGATGTAATAGCAGTTAATTCATCTGCTGTAGAGTAAGCCTGCCTCCTATAATAATTCAATTAACTTTAAAAGAGGAGGCTGAGGTGAGAGGATTGATTTAGGCCAGGAGTTAGAGACCGGCCCAGGCAACATAGCAAGTCCTCATCTCTACAAAAAAAAACTCCCCAAATTAGCTAGGAATTGTGGTATGCACCTGTAGTCCTGTCTATTTGTGAGACTGAGGTGAAAGGATCGTCTGAGCCCAAGAGGACAAGGCTGTGGTGAGCCATGATTAGGTCACTGCACTCCAGCCTGGATGACAGAGTGAGACTCTGACTCTAATTAAATAAATAAATAAAATTAAATGGCAAACTCCAAGAGTCCTGGATGATATTGTAGGCATTATGCTTTTTAAAGACAAGGCAATTGACAAGTTATTTTTCTTTCTTTCTTTTTTTTGGAGTTGGAGTCTCACTCCGTCATCCAGGCTGGAATACAGTGGCACAGCTCACGGCCACCTGCTGGGCTCGGCCTTCCAGTAGCCGGAACTACAGGTGGGTGCTACCAGGCCCCGCTAATTTTTTGATTTGTTGTAGAGATGAGGTCTCACCAAGTTGCCCAGACTGGTCTTGAAACCGTGGGCTCAGGCAATCCTCTCACCTCAGCCTCCCAAAATGCTGGCATTACAGGCGTGAGTCACTGCACCCCACCACTATTTTTCTTTCTTTCTTAAGATTTCTAAGTCCTTCTAACTTTCAGAAACAAGTCAAGTATGTGGATATAACTCTGCTACCCCAACCATTTAGTCATTTAGTAAAAAGGGAAAAACCAGCCAGGTACTCAGTTGAAGAAACAGATGTATTCTGTACTCAAGTTATCTGGATTTTTCCATTTAAAATTTCAGCTTAACTAGAAAGAGCTGTGCCTCAGGTTCCCAGAAAGCCAACTCTGAGATGGAGTTTGCCATGCAGGAAATTTACTGTGAAATGCTTCTGGGAACAACCACCACAGAAGGGAAAGTAAGGAAGCAAAGCTAGACAGAGAGAAAAAGGGGAAATGTGATCGTCACTATGAACACTGCGGCCTACCATGGGGAAACTTGGAAGGTGAGTGGCCCTTCAGAGCTGACCTGAGTTGAAGCAGAATATCTGGGATATTAAATCCCCATGCAGATTAGTCACTGGATGTGGGTCACCGGAGAAAGTATCCTGACCCTGGGCGTGGTGGTTCTCTTCAGTAGAGATAATTCTGGAAGCAGCTAACAGGTGAAGTTGTCTCTCAACAGCACTCTTATTCACCAAGGGGACAAGTTCTTCCGTCCTCATGGACTGTGGATGGCCTCACTGCGTCCACCACAGGATGACAGGCAGAGGTATACAGTTATTTAATGTTTCACGTGTAGTAGTAAGGATATTTATTTCTCATTTGTGAGTTTGAGACAGCTTAGTTGTCTCATAGTTCTTCAATAATACTGTCAAACACAGAGGTATATCCTTTGGGACAGGGATTCCCAACCCCTGCACTGCAGACTGGTACCAATCTGTGGCCTTTTGGGAACAGCACAGGTGAGTGGCGGGCCAACAAAATTCTGCATCTTATCAGATTAGCAGTGCCATTAGCGTCTCATAGGAGCACGAACTCTATTGTGAACTGTGCATGTCAGGGATCTAGGTTGTGTGCTCCTTATGAGAAGATAACACTTGATCATTCCCCCACCCCCTCCATCCATGGAAAAATTGTCTTCCACAAAACAGTTCCCTGATGTCAAAAAGGTTGAGGACTGCTGATTTAGGACATCAGCATCATGTCATCACACTTGATTTATAGCATGCATTACATAAAGTATTTGTACTGTGTGAAAAATATTTGCATTGTACCATTTTGGAGTGTTGTAGTTATACAGTTGTGATTCTTGTGAATTTGTTATTGTAGAAACAGCTTGGCTTTGCAGCATGCTTCCTCCACCACTCCACTGTCCTCTTGTCTTCTATTCCGATACCCCATGATAAATCCTGGATATTATTAATTTAATATTATTTTTTTTCTGATAGAATATTGGCCCAGTAATTCTTTAAAAATATTCACTTTAGCTTTGAAATGTGAGTTGGTGCTAGAGGAATAAATACACTACAAAAGTCAAAATAATATTATAGTTATTGTCTACCAAAAACTTATTATATGACAGGCACCAAGTCTGCAGATGGTGACGAATTAAAGTCTTTTTAGATGAGATAGCTGGGTCAGTGGCTCATGCTTGTAATCCCAATACTTTGGGAGGCTAAGGTTAGAGGATCATCTGTGTCCAGGAGTTTGAGGCCAGACTGGGCAACTTGGCAAGACTTCGTTTATAGCAAAAAATCAAAAAATTATCCAGGCATGGTGGTGGGTGCCTGTAGTTCTAGCTACTTGGAAGGCTGAGGTGGAAGGATCAGCTGAGCCCAGAAGTTTGAGGCTGTAGTGGCTGTGAGTGTACCACTTCAGGCTAAGCGACAGAGTGAGACTCAGACACACACACACACACACACACACACACACACACACACACACACACACACAATAGATGAAATGAAACCTATGAGAAGTTAAGTAATTTTCCCCCAAAGTAATAACTTGTGAATGTTAGAGATGGATTCAGTCCTAGAACCTAAACACACTTACTCAAGTATGCTTTATTAATCCAGTACTGGTAAATAAATACAGATATGTCCTTCCAGTTGTTTCACTGAAATACAACAGTTTTTATGTTGTTAGATACTGTTGGAAAATTTGAAGGGAGGCAAAAGAAAAAGCATATGATTTAACACGTTTTTTATGTTTATGAATGGGCATTTTGTCTCTCCATAAGACTGAGTTTTTCTGTTCTCAGGTAAGTGCCTGAATTCATTCATTCACTAATTTTATCATTCATTTATTCAGCAAGTATTTGCTGGGGTCCTTCTGTATGTCAGGCTTTGTTCCAGGCACTTGACATTCACCAAATAGTGAAGCATTCACCAAAACACAAAACTGACAAAAAGCCCAGCTCCGATGGAGTTACATTTCTAGTGAAAGGAGAGAAATGATAGATAATATGCATAAAACTCAAGGTGATAAATGCTGTGAAGAAAAAAAATAGATCAAGGTAAGGAGGACCAGGAGGGGGACAGTTGCCATTTTACATAGGAAGATCGACACAGGATAATTTTTAATCATAGAAAGGAAGTGAGAGTGTTAGCACTGCAGATACTTAAAGAAAGAGCATTCCATCAGTCAGGAGACCTAGTACATGCCTCGAAGATAGGAGAGTGTCTGTGTGTGTGTGGTAACAGCAGAGCAGAGTGAGCCAGGGAGGATTTCAGGTTTTCCTAAAAAAAAAAAAAAAAAAAAATCAGTCAAAAGACCTGGTCATCATCTCTTCAGCCCCAGTTTTTCAGCAAAAGCTTAAGTCAATAATTGACCCAATTTCACATTCAAGATGGAAGGCAGGATGGACTTAAGCAATTGCTTCTAAGAATTGATGCATCACTGTTTACATTAGAAGTTTTGTTTTTCTTAGAAGGATAAAATCTGCCCCACCCTTCAGGACAGTGTGAAGACAAGACTACAAGCAGGGCCCAAAATGCTGGCCCATGGAGCAAAGTCTGGGAGAGTTTACTGACCCAACAGGGCGTATAGAAAAAGAACTCAGGGAGTTGTTATTATGTCTTGATCTGGGGATTAAATTCTCCCTAAGTATGCAGTGACAAGGCAAAGAAGAATTCCGCCACACCTTTGAGGATGAATTTGGGTTCTTGGAAACACTGCCAAGGTTTCTTCAGTCAGTCCTACTGTCTTCTTTGTAATCAGAGCAACAGGAGACATATTTGGGAAAAGTCCTTACTCTTGGTGATTCCTTCTCCTCAGCAAGGTTGAATAAATTTTGGAAAGAAAACAAGGGGCTTGGTTAAAATCAGCGTGGAACAAATTTTATTAGCATCATGTCAAATATTGGTTTGACTTTTTGTATGTGATGAAACTGAATTTATTTGATTATGCATACTTTATTTATAAGAAGAATGAATGCAAATCAGTTACAGATTGAAACTAAATGATGTTTCTTAAAACTTGTTTATACCACCAGTGGAAACATTCTCTCTGATGTCCTTGAATTTACACTATATTCACATTGCTACCTTTGAAGCTGTAATGAAATCTGGCATATAGAGTCTGTGTTTATTGAATGGGATTTGAGGTCCGAAAAGAGAGGGGGTGTGAAATATTTAAAACCCAGAATCAAAGACTTCTCTATTTACAATAACTTTAACTACTTAAGGACATTGGGGGAAAAATTATTGAAATCCATCCTTTATTTCATAGAATGTTCTAACATTGGTCTAAAATAAAAATGTTATTTCCATTGATGTAACATCAAAATAAATTCTAAGATGAGATAAATCCTAATAATTAGTGGGGATTTTAAAAATAGTTGCCAATTGGAATATAACAAAAGAACTTTATTTTATAACTTAATCATGACTTTTTTTTTCTGATTATAGAACAGTAAAGGTTTTTTTTGTTTAGTTTTTTTCCCCAAGGAATATGGCAATTTACTTAGAGAAAATTGTTGTTGGGTACAGTGGCATGTACCTTTAGTCCCAGCTACTCAGGAGGCTGAGGAAGGAGAATCACTTGAGTTCAAATATAGCCTGAGTAATATAGCAAAACCTTGCCTCTAAAACAACAGCAACAAAAACCCCCAAACACAAAAAAGTAAAAAATTTAAACATTACATTAACATACTACTCAGAGATAATTTTCAGTATTGTGAGGTACTATCTCTATTCCTTTAATATGCATTTAAATATTCTTTTGTCTTGGAAAGTTGTACATGCTTGTATGTTGCATCAAAACTGAAATCATAAATTTGTGAATAATTTTGCTCCCTAGTTAACTAGTTTTTAACAAAATTATATTTATGACTTTTAAAATATGTAAATTGTATCAAAGATACAAAGTATAAGTCTCTCTCTCACCCCATCCTTGACCTCTGTTTCTTCAGGTAACTCCTCTTGGTTGTTGTATATTTGTTCCAAATTGATAAAGAGATATTACAATTATATCATCCCACAGAAAACATTTTCATTGTGTGCTTGCAGGCATGCATCTCATGGAGAATCTTAAAAATCAAAGAGATTAGTAGGGTTTATAGCATATACTCAAGTGCAATAAAGGCCCTGTTTTTGTAAGGCTTTCTAAATATGTAATTTTTAAGTTAAGGTATTAAATCATTGATATCAGTTTGACATATTTCCAAGTTCATGTGCCAGCGTTTGTCTGTACATCCCTGGTAACATTCTGCCTACCAAGCTGAATCAGTCACCTCAAAAGCCAGCCTCTTACATACAGCATTGCTCTACCACATCTTGCTTCTTCTCCACCCTCCACTGAAGAGCTCGTACGCTGGCAAATGAAGGCCATGGCCACCTTTGCTGTGGGCCCTACAGTCTTCTTATACTATTCTCTGAGTCTGTGCAATGGGATTCAGTGCTTCTCTGTGCTTCTCTTGCCAGGCTTTAAAAGTCCCTTCTCTGCATAAGTTGTCCATCACTAATATGAAATTCTTTGTATTGCAAATTTTCCAAGTGATAGAAGCTTTTTTCCCTGTCAAATTCCTATTTTAAAAATTTTTTGTTATAGTCTTAAACACTTAGCATCAGAAGAGAGACGACTGATCATTCCATCCTAATATCTTTACTTTAGTTGAAATCAGCAGTTGGCACTTCTAGAAAACAATTTTGTGGCTAGGAATTCCCCCATACATGCAGCAGCCTGTTGCTTTTTAATAAAGATACTCATAACTTTCTTACCATTAAATCTTGGTGCAAGTTCATTCAAAGAAAGTTTAGACTAATTTAAAATTTATGTCTTTTAACCTAATTCCCCAGTATCTATCCATCTAGGACATACTTGGTCATGAACATTTTCCCTTAGCATACATTTTTCAACAAGAAACATGCCTATTTTGAAGAGCTGTGTTCCACTGTCTTGACGTGCCCTGGATTGTGCCACAAGGATTCTCAGTAATGCTTGTGATAATAAAGTAAAGGCTTAATTGGAAAGTAAATATCTGTGACAACTCTATATTATCAACATCCTTTGGTGGATGGAAACTGTACTTCATATTACCTGTCCAATATCATGTGTAATTATTCTGGAAATCCCCAAATCCTTGAAATTTATTTTACCTTCTTCATTATTTTTTCATTTTTCACCTCTTACTGCTTCTTGAGGTACATACCATATCTGATATAGATTTATAAAATATATGTCCTATTATATCTTGTATATCATATACATTGTACAGATACCTTTAATAATTTTATAGGGTTTTCAACCCTCATTATTTCAGTCAAACCTCCCCAAAGAAAGAAACATAAGTAGGAGACTGAATGACTTCAGGCCCTGGATGGCAGGTAGGAAGAACCTAGTTCTGTAGCTTAAATTCCTCCCTAACAAACAGAAAATAAGAAAAAAACCTCTATGAATACTGAGATTTGCACAACTTTTATCATAACCCAAAGTCACTTGAGTAATTATGCCCCAGACTGCAGAAGACTTCTACTCATTGCTAATTTAATGAGTATATTTGGAAAAAAATTCAATTAACTTTATTTAAAAATGATAATAAAAAGTAAACAAATGACTTCAAGCCAATGTAAAGATGATCAATTTAATATGAATTATAGTAGAGGAAAAGTCAATCATGTTACCTGGTTCTGAGAAGGACAGAATTAAAACTCAAACTGAATGACTTTGTGTTTTAGGATTTTTAAAAGATAGAGTCAAAAGTAAGCCTACATTGAGTTCATGGTAAGTAGAAATAGGAACAACCCAGTATTTCCCCTGATATAGTCAGTGCTGATTTTAGAAGATAGGTGACTACACAGTTTAAGAATGTTCTTAAACTGGGAGCTCTATACTCTTCCAAACCTAGAGATATTTTGACCCCACGCCACATCAATCAATGCTAGGTTTTCTCTGCCCTCTTTCTTCTTCTCTACCAATCACAAGAATTTATCTCTAGAAAAAAAATAATCTAATCCAAATCACTAAGACCTTGTCTTAAAACTGCAAAATAAACATATGGTCAGTTCAGTTGGGTGCAATGGCTCACACCTGCAGTCCCAGCAACTTGGGAGGCTGAGGTGGGAGGATCCCTTGAGCCCAGGAGATGAAGGTTACAGTGAGCTATGATCATACCACTGCATTCCAGTCTGGATGATAGAATGAGATCTGGTCTCTAAAATAAATAAGTAAATAGATAAATAACATATATAGTCATAGTATAGAGAATATATATGAAATTGTTTGCTTTTACTAATTTGTTTCCTTCAGGTTTACAAGAGAGAGCTAAACATACTTTACCAATGCACAGTTATGAACCAGTGAAATTCACTTTCACAATGGACCCCTCGGTCCCCAATTTCTCCCTTTTTAACATCCACCCTCTTCATACTTCCTGCTTTCTCCTCAACTTGCTAAGTAAAATCAAACCCTTTGCCGATGGAAGAATCTGTAATGTATATCACCTCTGAATAAGAGAGTGAAAATAGTTTAAAGTATTACCTATTCTAGGGGCATTTGTATTTAATAACCCAGTGCAACTTTAAAGTTTACAAGACATTGCAGCTTCATTACATTTTAGAAATTATCACCATCTCCTGAGGTAGGTATTAATAACTTCATTATACAGATGAGTTAATCGAGGCATAAGCAGTTCCACGCACTGTCACCGGTCACAGGGTTAATAAGTGGCGGACCCTGAATTTGGGTATATCTTTCATTGAAATATTTTCTGTTGGACCTTAGACATCCAATGCAATACTACACAAAAATGACTGACAGTACTGGGAAAGTATGGTGGGGGGAGGGAGATGGGATTAACAGTAGCAAATATCTGTCTGGGAATGGGGAAACACCCCATTCCAACAGGGTGCCTGAATGAAGCGCAATTGTATACCTAACCCTTAACTGTACCCCACAACTTCATAATAAATAAATAAATAAATAAATAAAAGAAATATTTTCTGTTAGGACACAGGTGTCTTTAACAAAAAGACTTAAAGCCTGAGTCTAAGTGAACAATCTCAATGCAGGAGAATTTCAGGTAGGTAAGCTATGATGAAAAGGGAAAGGCAAACTTCCAGAATCTATCAGATTTTGGTACATTGTATTTAATTGGACTGTTGTCAATGTATCTTTACAACTATCCCCCTATGATTGTCTGATACTAAAGTAATGACTAAAGAATGCTGATACTCCATTTGACAGATAAGAAGAATTCTGTGGGCTATCTGCTTGAAAGGACTAGAAGTCTCCACTACTAGCTACCAAGTCACATTGAAGCCTACTGTGCTTCTTCTTTTTTATTTTCATTTTTTTTTTTTGAGTTGGAGTCTCACTCTGTTATCCAGACTGGAGTGCAGTGGCACGCTCACGGCTGCTGCAGCCTTGACCTGCTGGGCTCCGGCGGTCCTTCCGCCTCTTCCTTCCAAGTAGCTGGAACTACAGGTGCAGGTACCATGCCTGGCTAGTTTTTGATTCATTGTAGAGACGAGGTCTCACCAAGTTGCCCAGGCAGGTCTTGAACCCACGGGCTCAGGCAATCCACTCACTTCTGCTGCCCAAAGTGCTGGGATTACAGGCTGAGCCATCAAGCCAGGCCCTACTGTGCTTCTTAATATGTAAAAAAAAAAAAAAAAATCCCCTTCCTAATTTTGTTTCACTCTTTTCTCTCCCTTTCCTAGTGCTGCTTTTTGTCTCCAATCTATCCTTGTTCTATTTGCATAAATACCTCATGCTTAGCCTTTCAGGGAAATTATGAATGGCTTCCCAGTTTGCCCATTTCACTCTTCTGCTTCCCAGCAGCTGCTAGAAAAAAAATTCAGGGCACATTTACTTTTCAGTATTTGTGTTATGGATTGAATGTTTGTGTACCTCCAAAATTAAGATGTTGAAGCCCTAGCCCCATGTGATGGTATTTGGAAGTAGGGCCTTTGGGAAATAAATAGATTTAGATGAAGTCGTGGGATACCACTCCATGATGAGATTTCTTTCTCTCCACCCGCCCCCTCCACCACCGTATGTGAGGACATAGCCAGAAGGTAGTCCTCCACAAGGCAGGAGGAGAACCATCACCAGGAATCTGCTAGCACCTTGATCTTGGACTTCCATCCTCTAGAACTGTGAGAAATAAATGTCTGTTTATTTCTGTTAAGTCACCCATACTAAGGTATTCTGTTACAGCAGCCCAAGATGATTGATACAATAAATATAGTTTGTAGCTGGTCTGTGTGATTGTGCCATGACCCCAGTACCTTTCTGTACTGTACAACACCTACTGCACATTATTTATTTATATATCTTTGCAGTTTTTAATTTATACATCTTTACAGTGTTCAATTCACCTTGGCTAAATTTACGGTGGCACTTTGGATATTGTAGTACATAATTCACACACTAAGCTACTGTTTATTAGATTATTGGTCTAATAATAATTTATTATACTCAACAATCAATTTATTACCTTAAAAGAGCCTAGTGTCAAGCCAAAGCTATGCAATATTTTTAAATCTGTGTTATTTTAATATGCTATATCTGCACTGTATTTTAATTATAATTTTTACCAAGTTGTTGCCAGCATGATTTAGGGAACTGAGTGTTTTATTCTGAGCCCTGAAACTAAGATGAGGCCTAGGAATACTTTTAGAGATGAGCATAGAAAAAGGGACATTTGCAGTGGAAAATCCAGGAGTATCATGCAGGCCTGTGGGTTATAGCTTGACCTGCCTGCCTGAAGTTCTCACACTAAAAAAAGAAGTCCTACCTGCTCAGGCATTTGGCAGAAAGCCCAATGAAACTACTTTTGTTATGGCGAGAGCAACTGATCTGTGAGGAATGTTTGAATACAGAGGAGATAAATAGGACATTTTCCAAAGTCCAGGTAACTGTAGGAACCTGTAAGGGCAGCATTTCTGGAATACATATGCAGGGCATCAGGGAGCAGGAGCTATGTGGTTGGATGCCCAGGTGAGAATTACTGCAGTTGTTTCATTTATAGGCTTCTGCGGTTTCTACATGGACTAATTAAGTATTATTTTTTTCAAGACTGGGATAAATAGTAAAAATATGTTGACCTGAATATTACTTACCAATCTTCGATTTCTTTGTGTTGCCTCTTATGCTATAAGATTAAAGTAAAATAGTAAAAAAAAAGAAAAAGAAAAAATAGTAGCTTCTATGCATTGAACACCTGTGATGGACTAGGTACTGGTTTAGGTCTTTAATATTTTGTCTCATTAATTTCTGATAGGACACCAGACACCTATATGCCTGTTTTTATAAATTTAAGAAGAAACATGGGCTCAGAGAGGTTAAATTTCTGAAGTAAGTTCACATAGCTTTTAGACATAGAGTTGAGATTTGAACCTGTATCTGTTTACTCTAAGCCCAGTCCAAGAACAGAAACATTTGGCAGTAGCTAATAAATTGCATTCTGTATTCCTGCATGGGTTTCAATCCTTGTAGGTACAATAGGTTTCTCAATAAGCCAGATTCACTTCTCTTCATTAGGTAAATTTTATATTTTATTTTAGGTTCTAGGAGTAGACTAGGGGCTATTTTTATCACTTACCATAATCAGAATGTGCTAACTCACCTTCATCTTTTCTATAATCCTGGGAAATCATGCATCTCCCTTATTCAAACTAGACCTGGTTACACTGATCTCATTTGCAAGACAAAAGTTATGTTCATTATCATTCAAAATTTCTGTTAGATTGCAGGTATGCAGATGAACAATCTTTGAAATTTGTTTATATTACATTATATTCTTTTAGGATAGGCTCCATGTTTGATGGTTGGGAAATTCCATATTTTTTAGTATATCTCATAAGCTAACTCAATGTCTAATTTCTTTTTATTCCATGGATGTTTTAGGCAATAAATGCTAAAACATTTATATTTCAGGTTTTAATATCCAGTTTCATTTATATGCAATTTGACTCTGCTTCAAACTCACATCAAGTTACATACATTGAGGTGAAACCACTGGTATTTGTAAAAATTGCATTGCTGCATTAGCCTATTCAAAAATCCTCAGCACTGAGAGATAGAATTCCAGTCTAAATAGGTTAGCTCCCCTTGATTTATGAATCCCAAATCCTAGTCTTTGGCAAAATTCCCTGCTATGGGAACTTAATACAGAGCCTCACCCATAAGCCAGACAAATGAGCCTTCTGTTTGGGATATAACATATACCTAAAGCAGTGCTTCTTAAACATTTTCATCTTTTGGGCAATCGTCCAGGCTTTGTGGTTGCTACTAAAAATGCTCATTAAACCTTCTTGAGCAGCAGACACAAGAATGTGCCCTTCTTTTCTTCAATGAGTGAAAGGCAACTTCATCTAGTATTTAAAGGAACAGCACGTGTTACAATTGTATGAAGGAGAAGATAAAATTATATCCATTGCTTTATTAGATCAATCTTGAAATCAAATCTTATATTTTCTTTTATACCCATCCAGTTGAAGAAATTAAGGGTGCAAAATGCAGAGTGTAAAAGAGAAGCCTGACATATGCTATAGTAATCCATTTTATTGCTACTTCGTGAGAATTAACATCTGAGAAAGGAGCAAAAATTAGTTACTTGTGGTGGAAGGCTTAGGCCAGGCTTGTCCATAAAAACTCCTCATTCGTAGAACTTTCTTGGGTCCTGAAATGTAGGTGCAGGAAAAGGGAGATTGTCGACTGCTGGCATAGCAAACATCCCAAGTTTTGGAGCCTGGATAGACAACCTGGGTAGTATGCTAAGTAGGAGATCTATTGCCTGATCATTATTTCTGGATGCCTATATGCTCTGGGTATAGAAGAGATTGGAGCTATCGCCATCTGACCTTATGGACTTCTCCTGTCTCTCAGGCTTTCAAGACCATCAACATGGAGAATACAAAGGAAGCAGTAGGGTTCATGCCCACCCATTTATATCTTTTTCTTGTGTAAATTCTGTACAATTTTTAATGGCTGCTTTTGGAATAAAGAAGAGTACAAACAACATTGGGTTGAGTCCAAGTCATCATTCTTGCCCATCACCATATTGTGATCAGATTTTGATATCAGACCTCCGTCACCTGTAATTTAGTTTGCTGCATGAGCTAACAAATGTCACAGGAAGTCCCACTGATTTAACTCTCAAGAAAAAAAAATTTTCTAAAAATGATGATACTGAGAGAACAAAACAGATGTTAGTTAGGTAAGAATCAAAGTGTTTGCTCCCTGACTCTGAAATTGGATATTCTGAATTATATAACTACTTTTGTGTTTCCAACCTTAGGACATATGTAATGTGGACAAGTAGTAGAAAAAAGATTTTAAAGCATGCATTTTACATAAAACACATTACACAAGTAGCAGCAATAAAGATGAAATATGTGAATAAAGACAATTCAAATTAGGCAGATTTTTTCTTCCATGTTCACAGAGAATTACTTAAGAAATACTTAGAAGGTGAGAAGTATGTGGGGAAACATAAGTTTTTGCAATAACCAAGTCTCTGTCATGATGAAGTTTCAAGGTTGTCAAGTTACTGAAAATAAGCATTCCCCAAGTGTCTTGGCTATTCTCAAGTTGCAACCACGATCCAATCCACAATTTAACATGAACACAATATCAACTACAGCTGGCTTCCCCAGCCATCATATTAGGGGTAAACTTTTCATTTTTATGAAGCTTCAGCATTACCATGAATGTATTCAGGACCCTCATTGTTGCAGGAGATAGCATCCTCATAAAAATAGTCTTAAGCCAAAAAGGGAATTCATTTACCTATGTTTGAAGAGGCAACAACTACAGCTGCTCAAAACACTATTGTGTTTTTGGACTTCATGTTGGAATAAGGCAAGCGATTAGTTTTTTGTTTTGTTTTTGTTTTTGTTTTTTGAGTCGTAGTCTCACTCTGTCACCCAGGCTGGAGTGCAGTGGCATGCTCACAGCCACCGCAGCCTTGACCTGCTGGGTTCAGGTGATCCTTCTGCCTCAGTCTTCCAGGTAGCTGAAACTACAGGCGCATGCTACCACACCCAGCTTATTTTTTTGATTTATTGTGGAGATGAGGTCTCACCAAGTTGCCCAGGCTGGTCGCGAGACCCCAGGCAATCCTCTCGCCTCAGTCTCCCAAAGTGCTGGGTTTACAGGCTTGAGTCACTGCAAATATTCATGCTGTAGAATGGGGTTTAGAGTCAAGCAGACATAAGTTTAAATCTCAACTCTATCATATTAGTTTTGTGATCTTGGGACATGACTAAACCTCTCTGATCGTTCATGTGTAAAACTGGTAGAGCAGAACAATTCTATGAGAGAAGTAGAAAAGAAGCACCATCACTTTCTCTTTCAGGAACCTCCATAAACCTCTGGGAAGGACCAGGTCAGAGAGAAGAATTTGTGTGGGCAAACAGCTTAGCAATACACCAGGCAAGGCACAGAAGTATCCATGAATGTCCTGCTTTGTGGGTTGGGTCTTTTGATAGCATGATGTCATAGATAGCACTAGATAGAAAAATGCAGAAATGCAGGTAAGGACTTAAGCAAACATACTTCTACTGTCTTCTATGACAAGAAGATTGACACCAATTTTACTCAGCAACAGCATGATGAGTTTGGCCCCTTTTTAATCTGTAAATATTTTATGCTAAAATAATACTTATATCACATTTGCTATGGATATATTCCAATTTAAATATTAGTGACACTTTATAGATTTAAAATTAGTTTTAAGTTTTGTAAATTAGTAGGAGAGGGTGCCAAGTTTAGAGTTTAAAAGATGGACACATAAATTAAAGAGTGGACACAGAGTGCAGAGTCAGAGCTCCATCAAGGAAATCAAATATGTTTATTTAGAAACTCAAAGTCTGAAGCAGAGAAGATAAAAGGTCCAAATCTACAGGAAGAAAAGGAGCCGAGGATTCCTGAGTATGATCACTTACTAAGAAGAGTTCTTAGCTCAACTTCTCAGCATATGGTCTTACTTGGGGTCTCTGATGAAGACACTTGCACGTATACATGGCACTTTTCCTCTCCAGTGAAAATTAGAAAGCAATTCGCCTTTCACAGTAGGCAAAGGCAATAGAGTATATTTTGGAAGAAAAGGTTATATCGCTTCAGGGTAGTGTAGCTCTTGAGATGTAGCCAGTTTTTTTTCCTATTTATGACTGTTTTGTTCTTGAGTTCTTCAATAGATTTAAAACCATCATTAGAACTGTTTCTCTTATTTAAAATTTTAATCTAAGAGTGTCGTTTTGCAAACTCAGGTTGTGAGTCTCATGCCCAGATAAATAAACAAAATACTCATGTGAGAAGAATAATCATCAACAACAAAGGGGTCATTGACTAGACATTGAAATCATTTAAGTCTAAGGAATTATTTGACTCATGACTTTTTTAGACCTTGTCATTTATAGACTTGGCTCAATGCATTGTAATAAACTCAGTAGCATGTCTATGCAAAAATGGAGAAACATGTTTTTCACGGATGCTACTAATAGCTGTTTTAGCTATCTATTGTTCTGTAAAAAGCCATCCCCCAAAGTAGTGGCTGTAAACAACAAAAATCTTTTTTTAAAATTTTCTGCTCATCTTATTAGGGGTCTCTCATGCAGAAGCAGTAGGATGGCAACTGAGCCTAGAATGTCTAAATGACTTACTCAGATATCTGACGATTGGAGGGGAGTTCTGGACACTAGGGTCTCTCTATTTCCACATTTTTCCTTCATGTGACTAGATTGGACATTTTGTATTACGGTCAGATTTGTCACAAGACTAGCCCAGATTCAAGGGGAAGAGCAATAAATAAATCCTATCTTTCCATGGTGGGGAACGGTATCAAGAATTTGTGGCCATGTTTAGTTTATCATATTTACCCTTGAGTGCTATTAGTCAAAATGTTATCTTTTCTTATTCCTTTTACATGTTTTTTTATTCTTCTCCTCAAACTTCATCATTTGTATTCTGCCTCCAAAAATACAGAGATTTTAAAGACAGTTGTCCCTTTTCTTGTAGTATGCCAAAACTTTGACCTTTTTAGAGAGTCTCTTAGAGACCAAGAGCTTGATTTCATCCCTAGGATGATTATCAGCAAATTAAGGTCAGCTCAATGATGATGGCCAAGCCTGTAAGATTGTTTGAAAGTAGTTTGGGCAAGCTGATTCCAAGAATTCTTTTACCTTTAGGCCAAGATCCAGCCTGAGTCCTGCATTTGTCACTAGATGACTGGGCCCTGCCAAGTCCCCAATGAAGATGTCCAACAAGCAGACACATTATTGCTGACTCTGCTTGCCAGGGTAAGGCAACTCTGCTCTTTTCTTCCCACACTCACAGCACAGTACATCCCTAGATAATGACACGTCTCATCTTTATCAGATAAATTACACTGGTATTATAGCACTTCCATGAACTTCTTGACCTTACCAAACTTGCATAAACCAAAGCCTTGTGAATACTTGATCATGAAGTTTAAACCAATTGCTTAGGGTGAACTTTAAATAGCTGTATTTGCAAATACACCCTGATCTTAACTGCTGCATAACAAATAATGTGAGTTTTTATCAAAGAACAGCATTAGGTTTTGCTTTGTTGTTTCTTTTTTCTGTCTTTTTTTTAAAGATATGTGATAATACTTTTGCCTTTTGTTCTGAGAGGTCAGACAAATAAAAGATTCCTGGAAATTATGAGTCCAATGGGTCTTCCTAGACATAAGGACCATACTTGTAAAATATTTGGCCTCAATTATAACCAATCCAATAACAGATTTCTAGACTCGTGAGTGGCTTTTGTCTATTCTTTTGGTTATAAAATTTGTTTGGAACTTTTCAATTATTATTATAACAATTTTTAGCTCTATCTGCATAAATAAATCCAACTTCAATAGAAAATTAGGTAGCAAGAGTGGGGCAGTGGTCTTGAGGATTATTTTTTATTCAATGTTTTAAGTAAATAACTGTGCCTTAAAATTTTTACTTATCCTACACAGAACTATATCATATTCTTCCCAGTGTCTTGGTATTCTTATCATTATATTTTCATGTTTTTCTTACTTGTAATTATGTGCATTTATTTGTGCTAGTCCTTCAACTTTTCTCTAACTATATAGTAAGCACTTGAAGAATAGCAAAGCCCTGTCTTTTATTCCCATTGTCATTTTTCTCTTGCCTAACACAGTGCTCTGAACTCCTTAAACTTGGTATATGGTACATATATGCTTTTGGTTGATAAAGGGAAATTAGCATAGTCTACGTTAACCATGAACATGAGTCTGTTCATGGCTTCATGATGACCGCCAAAGAGAAAATCAGTACTGATATCTTTTGTGCCACAGTTTGAGAGGGTAGACCCCAAAACACCCAGATTTATCTTTTGGAGGGCAGTCTCCTTGTAATGCAGTCTTCCCTCACTAGGTAAATGTTCTAGGAAACCATCAGCATCCGGGTCCCCACTAGCATTTCTGGGAGAAGTTGCATTCAGCTTGAGTTAATTTTTTTTTTTTGAGATTCTTTCAACATGTTTTCACATTTCATAATGGGTGATTTGTGGATGCACCGGCCCATACTGCACTGAGTGTTCAGCAGTTTTTTGACCAAAATCTGCATGATTCCTGTGCTCCACACTCCCTATTTACGCAGACTAACCCCAAGCATTTTTTGGGTTTCTTTGTTTTGCCAGATTAAAAGAGTCCTCAAAGGGTAATATTTTCCCAGTGCTCAAGAGGTGAAACAAAAGCAGCTGAAGCACTAAAAGACATCAAAAGGAATAAGTTCAAAAACTGTTTTGAGTAGTGGAAAAGTGTCTTGATACATGTACTGTACCAAACAGAGAGTACTTTGAAGGTGACTGAAGTTTAAACATGTAAGAATAAATACATACTTTTTTATAAATAAATTCTGGGTTTGGTTTTTTTTTGCATTTCTCTTCTCCTATGTGTGATAATTAAGCAAACAACATTGATCTGCTTTGAGTCCAAGCTTTGGCAGAATCTGACTAATTATAGGCATGGCACATAATATCTTTGGTCTAGGTATCCACCAACAACGCAGGGATAATAATAGTATTATCTCATTATGTTGCTATAAACATTAATTGAGATGATATATGTCAGGCCCTTAAATTGTCTAATTAGACTCAATAAATGTCAACTTTGACCATAGTTATTACCTAATTATCAGCATTATTGTCCTTTGTCCAGACTTTTTCTGTGCTCCAGTACCTGAAATTTATAGCACTCACTGATACTGGTCCCCTCCCCCTTCTTTTCTTTTTCTTTTCTTCCTTCCTTCCTCCCTTCCTTCCTTCTTTCCTTCTTTCCTTCCTTCCTTTCTTTTGAGTTGGAGTCTAACTCCATAGCACAGGCTGCACTCCATAGCACAGGCAGTGGCACACTCACGGGCCACCCCAGTGTCAACCCGCTGGACTCCGGCGATCCTTCCAGCTCAGCCTTCCCAGTAGCTGGAACTACAGGCATGTGCTACCACGCCCGGCTAATTTTTGGTTGATTGTAGAGACCAGGTCTCGCCAAGTTGCCCGGGCTGGTCTCAAATCCACAGACTCAGGCAATTCATTTTTCTCAGCCTCCCAAAGTGCTGGGATTACAGGCTGAGCCACCAAGGCCAGTCCCTTTCTTTTTTCTAATGTTTAAACTCCTCTAACGTGATCCTAAACCAAATATATGTACTTTAAGGTATCCATTTTGAAGCATTCCATATTTTATTTATGTCATGTCTATGAAGGCGTTTACAGAGCTTGAACTGTATGCCTGCTCCATCTTTCACATTGGACATTTCACCCCTTGAAAACACCAACTTTTACAAACTTCCTTTTGTAAATAATGGTCTCACTCTCTTCATTGTGCTTTTGTCACAGTGTCTGCATGAAATTTTATTTTACTGACTGACTGACATTCTTATTGGTCAATGTATTTTTTTAGAGTTGTTCTTAATATGGCCAAGCCTCAAAGTCTTTTGGTAGTGATATGTTATAAATAACATTATCGCCATAATGAAAATGTTGACTCAGCAGCTGTAGAGAAAAAGGTAGTCACCTTTGGTTCACAGTCAAGTACAGGTCACTGGAGTCATTAACATTGTTTACTCTAGTTGACCAAATACTCTCCTTAGTGTAAGGTGATAATTTGCAGAATAGACCTGCTTGATATGTGACTGGTGTGATTTGTTTTTATTCCAAGTGAGTTGTAAATAAAATATTTATTGAGGGTCTATTAGTCTATTTCATACTTTTTTTTTTTTGAGTTGGAGTCTCACTCTGTTGCCCAGACCGGAGTGCAGTGGCCGCT
>NW_007252934.1:232725-272516 GCF_000164805.1 Carlito syrichta
GCGCTACCATGCCAGGCTGATTTTTTGATTTATTGTAGAGATGAGGTCTCGCTGCCCAGGCGGGTCTTGAACCTGCAGCCTCAGGCAATCCACTCACCTCAGCCTCCCAAAGGTGCGGGATTAGAGGCTGTGCCACCGAGCCCAGCATTATTGCATACTTTTACTGTGCTTTTATGCAGATCCTTAAAGCTTTATAAACATCTATTAAACTATATAGGTCTTCCAACTCAAATCTAACCTGATCAATATTCATATACAATAAAGTTTTTATTTATTAGGAAAAAAATAAAATATAATCAGAAGGAAATATATTATTTAATGACTTGGTGACATATTTTGGTAATCAATAGGTCACATGATGACCATTATAAATTTGGATTTTTTTTTCTTTATTTCAGTAGCTTTAGGGGGCACAAATAGTTTTTGGTTCTATGGTTGCACTGTATAGTAGCTAAGAAGTCTGGACTTTAAGTGTACCCATCACCCCTGCCTGTGCACACTGTACTCTATAGGAGATATTTTTTCTCTCCACCCTATTCCCCCTTCCCCCTTCTGGGTCTCCAATGTCCATTACACCATTCTCCATGTCTTTGCAGATCCTTTTTTAGCTCCCAATTAATAAGTGAGAATATGTGGTGTTAGTTTTCTGTACCTGCATTAGTTCACGTAGGATAGCGTTCTCCAATTCCATGCAAGTTGCTGCAAAAGACATGCTTTCATTCTTTTTGATGGCTGAATAGTATTCCTGGTGTATATATACCACATTTTCATTATCCACTAGGTGATGGATATTTAGGTTGATTTCACATCTTTGGAATTGTGAATTGTGTTGTGATGAACATGCAGATGCTGGATTTTTTTCTACTAGCATTTTCCCCCTCCTGTCTTAGTAGGAGCTAAGCCGGCTTTGCTAAGGGTAAAACAATCATGGCCAAAATGTTCTGGAGACTGAGTGTCTGTGCTGGTGTCTGTAATTTTATAAAATTCTTCAGAGATGTCTGATATGCTGTTATCTTCCTTTTCTGCTCTCTCTGGGAACCCCATACTCGTTCTCCTTTTTTTTGTTTGTCAGATATCTTCTCTATAGGAGAAGAGACTACCACACGAAATACCATATGAAGATTAAAACAAAAGTGCTCTTTTAAAGCATTGTTTCTTAATTTTACTTTTCATCTCTTATTTCTTTTATTTTTCTATTGTCCTAAAGTTAGAAAGACAAGAATAAACTCCTGTAACAAGCACTAGTTTGCCATATAGAATGAGGAAAAGATATTTTTGTAATTATCAAGACAAATACTTAAAATGACCAAGGTAGAGTAATATTTGCCAGAGTCTGGAAGAATTTTTATAGAATTAATGTTGGTAAAATAAATATTCATGGTAGCAACATAGACCAAGGGTCTAAGGCCTTCTTGGGGGTTATCATCTTTACATCTGCTTTAGTAGTCTGGTCTCACTAGTCTAACCATCTCTAAATAAGGGTGTTTAGGATTTAATTTGCTTTTTTAGAGAAATATTCAAAAATAAGAGGACATATATGTCATCTATTATATATTTATTCAGTTAATTTTAGATGAGGTGGTTTGTAAATTCACAACAATTACTATTTCCTTATTGACAATTTATAATATTCCGTACTTTGTGGATATTAAAGTGGTAGGTATAGAAATTTCATAAAAATTAATTTATTAATTTAATAATGAAATACCTGTGGCAATTTGTTCAGCTGAGTTCTCCACCTAGATCATTGACATCTATTAGAATTGTATACAATAGTTTTAAAAATAACTATATTATTTATGGCAGAACTATAAGGATTTGAAGTAGATTGATTATAGGTGTCTATCAAAAGTTGAAACTTTCTATATAATTTCTTCCTACTCAGATCTGAATATAAGTGAAAGAAACATGAAAAGACAAAAATCTAAGGGCTATAAAAGTAATTTGGGGAAGATATTAAAGGAAAGTATTATGATATGCCACTGATAAAAAATTATTACTTGTACATAAAATTTTGATTTAACTTGATAATTATTTATCAACCATACTCATTAAAATATGTCCTTGTTCTAAAATTAAATATAGACTATGTAGCTAAAATTAAAGTAATACCATGCGAGATGACCCAACAAAAACATATCTCTAATTCACTTCATATTTCAATTTATGCAGGCTATTTGACGACACATTAACATATTAGAATAAAATTTTCTCCTGAGAATTTGACCCAATACTCAGCCTGACTTTGAAAAAAAGATCAAAGCTGCCCAGTCAAATTAATTCTGCATTGACATACTTGTCTTTACCTATTGAAATTTGACCTCTTAACACTTCATGTATTTATTGCTCTTCATTGTGCCGCCATGTGAATGGATTATATTTTAAGGAAAAATTCACAGTGTCTGTATAACAGATGAATATCTAGACATGTGAAACAACTTAGTATTCTCCAAGGATACGTGTTGTATTTGTGTCTCATACAAACTTTTGGTCTGGCAAAGAATGAGGATGTGGAAGAACGGGAATAATCTTGTGCTGACTCTTCCATGGCTTGGGATTGTAAAAGCTCACAGATCAGAAAGGGTTTTAAGCTCTAGTGCATTTGAGTCTCCAGCTTCTACTTGAGCAATGTGACAAGAGTGAAATGCCCTTCCAAATGTGCCCAGCTTAAGTTACAAAAAAATGTTAATAGCTTTGACCCTCTTAAGCTATTATATGAAGAAAAGGCTCTACTCACTTAAGGGCCCCCTATTGTAATCTCAATCTTTGAAGTGAGTCACGTACTAATTTCCTCTCAGGAAAGTTTAAACCAAAATATGTTTATTTGGAAGGATTATTTTTTCCTTAAAGAACCCCAAACATTTGCATTAGACTTGTGCAGTATAATTAAAAGATACCAAATGAATGCATTAGTTTTTCAATGTTGTGTAAGATATTCCACTAAATTACTATCAACTCATAACTTTTTTTGTTTATGCCAAAAGGAATTCTGTTAGTAAACTGAAAATTAATATGAATTTTAGAAACTGGGTACAAAAGAAAATGACTGATAGTTATAAAAATACACAATCTCAACTACTGATTAAACAGGTTCACGTAGATACTAAATCCTGTTTAGCTGATTAAAGCCTTCTTTATTAAATTTGCAATGTAATTACATTAAGATTTAGGAATACTTGAAATGATAACATGTTCACTGTGATACCAGAGATATAATATAAATATTTGAGAAGGGTCATAGAGTTCTAACTATCTTTTGGTAAACAGAACCTATTCCCAAATCATGCCTCTGATTGCCTTCTAGGTACTTTGTATTAAAATAATAATAACAATAATAATAAACTTTTATTAAACCTTACTCCATTAAAGCGTTTTGATAGCCTATAATTTAGCCATGGCTGTTGTTATCAGATAAACTCTATCCTATTTTTAATTTTTTTATTTTAATGATGTGGGGTACAATTTAGGGTTAAGTACATAAGTGGTCATCATATAGGTGAAGTTTGAGCCTCCCATTGGTTCACACTTTGCCCGATTTGGGATCAGGTACCCTTATTAAAGTTATGTCCTCTCCCCCCTCCTCTGGCAGTGATCTGCTACTGCCAATCTCTTTCATGTAGTGTTATGTTCAGGGTTCACTTTTGAGTGAGAAGACGTGGCACTCAGTTCTTTGTTTCTGTGGTAGATCACTGAATATGATAGACTCCAAATCCATCCAAGTTACTGCAAAGTCCACAATTTTGTCCTTCTTTATGGCTGTGTAATATTCCATTGTGTATATGTACCATATTTTTATCCAGTCCACTTTCAATGCAAATCAAAACCATACTGAGATACTACCTAACTCCACTCAGGATCACCGTCAATCATAACTCAAAAACAAGAGATGATGGAAAGGGTGCAGAGAAAAGGTGATGCTTCTACACTGTTAGTGGGAGTGTAAACTAGTACAACCTCTGTGGAAAACAGTGTAGTGGTTTCTGAAGGATCTAAATACCAATCTTCCATACAACCCAGCAATCTCCTTACTAGGAATATACATGAAAGAACTCAAATCATTCTACAAAAAAGATACCTGTGCACCCATGTTTATTGCAGCACTATTCACAATAGCAAAAACAGATAAACTTTAAAAATTGTCAAAATCAGTCATTCTGAGGTAATTCCAGAACATAGGCCTGCCTTTATGACTTATGAAAATAGATGTTGAAGACTGATAGATTGGAAGTCAGAGATGGATGGAAGATTATGTTTGCCCTTCCTCTACTAGATTGCATCAGTTTTCTAAATCAGAATGCACATTACATGGTATTTCATGGCTCAATTACAGTGTTTTTTTTTTCTGTTAATACATCCTGTTACAGTACATATTGCAACTGAAGGAGTGATAAATATGACAAGATGTGGAAGCTCATATTTTCTGATTTCTATCTATCAAATACATAGGATACAGAGAAGACTAAATAATTGATTTCATGCATTTTTCAATTAGTGAAAACCCATGATATGTTCTTTGCATCCCAGCATTACTTTCAAGCCATATGTTTCTTTCTTTCTTTGTGAAATGCCTGCTCATGTGATGCTATCTTGTTATTCTCTTATGCTCCCTGCCTTTGTTTTAATTTGCAGTTTTCTTCCTTTTTCAAATTTGCAACTTTATGGATAACTCAGTCAGCATCCAATTTCTGGGTCTCTTCCTAGACATCAATACTACTTTTGCCTCTTCTTCACCTGAGCCACCCCATACTATGACTATTCCCAGATCTTATTATAACTCTGAGTTGCTTTACCTCTTGCCTGTAGATTCAACACACCTGGAATGTCCTTTCGCATCTCTTACCCAGTTATTCCCACTATGTATGTCCTTTAATATTATTGAGCTCTAGATCCTCTTGCTCCCTCATGTTTATACTATGGGTAAGTCCTCTCTTCTCTTTACTAGACTATTGCTTGGCACAAAGAAAAGTGCTTAATGATTGCTATCTGATAGTGGTAGCAGAAGTATTAATATCCAAATCCATATTCTGTCAGCTTAATCACCTGCTAGGCACTATTCTCAATTCTCTTAACCCATTGTCCTTCCATTCTCTTACCTTAACCTGACCAGACCCAAACCTAAATCACTTATAATAAAACAGACATGGTCCTTACTCTCACGAACCTTCAGACTGACTGCAGAGGGAGACATTCAGTGATAATGGAAAGTGACATTAGTGTTCAGAAAGTGAAGTAGGGGAGAGGGAAAGTATCTCAGAGGAAGTGACATTTAAACTGAAACCTGAACAATGCTAACAACTGATTAAATGAATGGTGAAGAGAAAATGGTTCTGGCAGTTGGAGAAATATGCACAAAGACCGGATTATCAGGTTTTTCTGGTCTCAGCTGAGGCATTACTTTTTCTGAAAAGTATTCCTGGATCTCCTGCATTTAAATCAGGTATCCCTTCTTTGTGCTCTCTCAGGAATCTTCAGTTCTCCTTCCTTAGCATAACTTAGAATATGTTGTACTTACCTGTTTTTTTTGACTGTCCTACTCACTGGGCTCTGGAAAGATGGTTTGGTGTTTGACTTGTTCCCACATTATCCCAGTACCTAAACCCTATCGGGCATATACTTGAGGCCTCATGAAATTTGTCAAATTAATAGATCCATGGGAGAAAATTCCCCAAAGGTCAACTACTTTATGGATATAGATTGCAGTCAAATGACTGGCTTTGCTCTTGTGGTGGCCAAATTGGTGGGACTTATTCGAATCTATTGAATTCGAGGCAATGTATATTTATTGTAGGGCATGGGCATTATTCTAGGTATTGTTAAAATGTCATTTGTTCTTCTCCACTCACGTGATACAGTGATATTCTTATTTATATAAAGAAGTTTCATGTAAAATAAGTAATATGTAAGGCGTGTTTGGGTAATATTGAGTATTCAGTCCAGTAGAACAAGAGTATTGTTTATATATATATCACTCAAAGTGCTTTTTCTTTAAAAAAAAAAGTATTTAATGGGTCACTACTTAGTGTTTAGGCTCTGTACTAATGAGGGATTTGAAAATTAGTTCAGAGAACATCAGTTCTCAACACCACATTGGTTTGTAACGGTCAATTGTGAGGTAATGTCACAAACAATGCTATTAATAACCACGAGTCACTGTGGTTTGTAGTTTATTATTTCTTTAAACAGAATTTAAAAAAATAAAAATAAGTGAATTAAAGATGCTTTGAGAGTTTTCTGATTACCAGGCTCTTCATTATATTTTGATATGATTTCTTGAGGGTGATAATTACAACTATTGAAGTGGAATTAGGACCTGTCCATGGGAGTGTATGGCTGAATATTATACCTGTCATGAATGTCACTGTTGTTGCCCTAGAGATGACTCTCCCTTTTCAGCTCTTCCTAGTGTTTAGGGTATTTTTCGTGCTCTTGAAATTTTCTCATGATTTGGGGAGGAAACAAAGCAGGTAATTGGGTGGAATAGAAATTTGAATAAAAATAAGCCTTGTTCACATCACCTCTGGGACTGAACAATCCAAGGTTTTATCCCTTTCAGACTGAGTAATACTGTAACTGGCTTAAATAAGAGCTCTTGAGGAAAGAGGTTGGAGAGGAGCTGCTGGCAAGCACTGCTTTTTTGTTTAGATTATATTTGATGAAAATCTTTACTTTGAAGTTGCACATTGGTTAGGAATTTCCCCTCCAAGAGTTAACATTCTAAGTATTACCAAAGCAAATCCAATGATTTTGCATTAAGGCACCAAATTTCCAGTCACCTTAGGGGAGAGAAAGGTGAACCCGCCCACTACTTGAACTACAAAAGGAAACACTCATCTCTGAGAGGTGCTGATTTTTAGACACCATGGCATTCATGTCAATGGAGAAAGCAGACTGAATGTAGGCTTCTTGACATATTTCCTCTAAAGGTTGTGTGTCCCCAGGCTATTTTTAGCTTGATGATGCCATGTTGACATTTATAGCATTGGCTTTAGTAATCTCCACTGATAATAATATCATTTGGGGCAAAACACAGATTGCCCTGTTATTTATTCCTATAACAGTTAAGGGGCCATGAGTGGAATGAGCATTGGACTGAGTGTACAAGTCTTGATTTTTAGGTAAGGTTCAGTTACTCACCAAGTAGATATTTTGGATGAACTACTGTAGGTCTTGGATATTTCAACTCAGAAATGAGAAGAATGAGCAAGGTCAGATGATTTCAAGCTGTGTCCCTCAGAAAATTTGGGCTTTCTAGGACCTATCAAAGGCCACAAGGAAAAGGAGGAGGGCAGATAAAGTATTTAGGCAGTACTCTAGGTTTCTATGTCCACTTTAAGTGGAAGCTTTACTTTTGTCTTCTTTATATATTGGGATTTCTTCCAACAATTTCTTTGGAGAAATAGTCTCTCTGTTCATTTCACTTTTTAGCAGTGAACCAAATGATCTTCAAGATTCCTTGCTGCACTAACATTCCACCATTCTGTTCTGACTGATAGCTAAAACCTTAATAAATTGACATATTAAATTCTTTAGAAATCCAGCTTGAGCTATTTTCAGAATAAATCAGACTATATTTATTATATATAATAAGTTGGCGGACCATTTAAAATATGTCATAAATGCCCTATCATCAGTGTATCTAAACAAGAAGAATAAAATGTTTAGTTCATTTTGTATTATATCATGAATATTTATCTGGAAATACATTTTTTTTCATTACATTTTATTTTATTATGGAGATGCGGGGTACAAGTAAGGATTAACTACACAAGTAGTCTGCAAGCAGGTGACGTTTGGGCCTCCAGCTGGCCCTCACTCTCCCAGTATAGACACAGGTACTCTTTGTGTTGCTATGTCCCCCTCACCCTCCTCCCTCCTTTACCCCCCACTCTGCCCCCGGTGGCAGTGTCCAGCATCTGCTGATCCCTACCTTGTGCTAATGTGATTAATGTCCAGGTCCCTCATATGAGTGAGAACATGCAGTATTCAGTTCTTTGTTTCTGTGATGGATCACTAAGTATGATGATCTCCAACTTCATCCAATTTGCTACGAAGTCCATGATTTTGTTCTTCTTTATGGCTATGTAATACTCTGTTATGCATATGTACCACATTTTCTTTATCCAGTCCACTTTCCATGGGCAGTAGAGTTGGTTCCATGTTTTTGCAATTGTGAATAGTGTGGCAATAAATGTGTGTGCAGGTGTCTTTTTTGTTAGAATGATATCTGTTCCTCAGACATATTCTCAGGAGAGGGATTGCTGGATTATATGGAAGGTCAATTTTTAGTTCTTTTAGGAATCACCACATTGCTTTGCACAGAGGTTTAACTAACTTGCACTCCCACTAACAGTATAGAAGCATTCCTTTTTGCTTGCACCCACGCCTGCATCTGTCATTTTTGGAAATAAATGTTATCTTCAGAATGAAGCACCAAAATTACAAGTAATATCTCCTTATTCTGAGAGCAATTTACTAAAGGCTAATATTTTAAAAATTTATTCCAATCAACATTGTTTTAATATCTAATATGTACTAGCCAGGTACTGTTAGACTTTTGAAAGGAAAAACATAAAAAGCAAAAAGCAAAAAACAACAAAGTCCCCAACCTTAGAGAATATAGTCTGGCAGGAAAGACATATACATGAACAGTTAATTGCAAAGTAGTAAGGTACGTACATGGGAAAAAAACATTAAACATACTTAAAAGTGTAATGACATATGGTGATTAAAAGCATAGGTTCTGTATTCAAATTCCAGTTACATCGTTTAGTAGTATTATAGTTTCTAGTTGTATGAATTACTCGGTTGAAGGCTTCATTTCCTTCATGTGTAGAATGAAGAGAGGAAAGGAAGCCACTTTACAAAACTTTTTTTTTTTTTGCCATTAAATGTTATAATCAATGTCAAACACTTGGTGCAATGCCTGCATTTAGCACCACTTAAATGGTAGCTATTATTGCTATACCACTTAAATGTTGGTTTTACAAAATATTTTTAATTGGCACATAACAGTTGTATATGTTCATGGGTTACATGGTGATATTGTAATACATATAATGTCTAGTGATCAGATCCGGATGATTAGTATATAAATCATCTGAAACTTTGATCAATTTTTTGTGTTGGGTACATTCAGTAGCTTCCTTCTAGCTACTTGAAAGTATACAGCATATTATTAGCTATAGTTATCCTACAGTGCTGTAGAACATTAGAACTTATTTGTCCTATCTATCTGTAACTTTGAATCTTTTAGCAAACTTTTCTCTATCCCTCCTTTCCCTGTGCCTTTCCCAGCTTTTAGTATCCTTTATTCTATGTTTTACTTTTATGAGATCAACATTTTTTAGCTCACACATGTAAGTGGAAGCATGTAGCGCTTAACTTTCTTTTCCTGGCTTATTTCACTTAACATAACATCCCCCAGTACCATCCATGTTGTTGCAAATGAAAAGATTTCATTATTTTTAGTGGATGAGTAGTATTTCATTGTGTATATATACCATACTTTTTGTATTTTCTGAAATTAAAGTGAAATTCAAATAGCATAAAATTAAGCCTTCCAAAGTATCCATTTAAGTGGCATTTATACATTCACTATGTTGTGCAATTCTCCTCTACCTTTTTCAAATCATTTTTAACACTCCTAATAAAACCCTACATCCATGAATCATTCATTCTATTGCCTTCTTCCTCCAGACCTGGAATTCATCAACCTACTTTTTGTGTCAGTGGAAGTACCTATTTACTCCAGATTAACTAAAAAAAAAAAAAAAAAAAAAAAATTAGAATCATGGGTTACATGTGAGGATTATTTACATAACTATATTGCCTGAAGGTGAGATTTGAGCTTCTTAGAGCCCATTCCCCAACCAGTGGTGAGCATGGTAGCCAACAGGTGGTTTTCCATCTCTCATTCCCTCACTCTCCCTCTTTCCTTTAACAGTGCCCAGTGACTACTGTTCCCATTCCTTGTGCCCATGTGTGCCCAGTGCTTATTATCCACTTATGAGCGAGAACATGCAGTATTCAATTTTCTGCTTCTGTGATAATTCCTTAGAATGATGGCCTCCAGCTGTATCCATGTTGCAAATGCCATGATTTCTCTCTTTTTAAATGGCTGCATATTATTCCATAGTGTATATGTACCACATTTTCTTTGTCTAGTCCAACATTGATGGGCATCTAGGTTGGTTCTATATTTTTGCTATTGTGAGTAGTGCTACAATAAACATATGAGTGCAGTTGTCTTCTTGATAGAACAATTTATGCTTCTTTAGTTATAGTCCCAGAAGTGAAATTGCTAGGTTGAATGGTTATTCTATTTTTAGTCCTTTGAGAAATCTCCAAACTACTTTCCATAGGCATTGAACTAGCTTACATTCCTACCAACAGTGTATGATCATTCCCATTTCTCTGCAACCTGGCCAACATCTGTTGTCTTTTTTTTACTTTTTAATAATAGTCATCCTGATTGGTGTGAAGTGATATCACATTGTCATTCTGATTTGCATTTCTCTGATGATTAGTGATACTAAACATTTTTCATATGTCTTCCTTTGAGAAGTGTCTGTTCATGTTCTTTGTCCACTTTTTGATGGATTTGTTTTTTCCTATCTGTTTGAGTTCCTTATAGATTCCAGATATTAGGACTTTGTCAGATGTCTAGTTTGAAAAATATTTTTCCCCATTCTGTGGATTGTCTCTTTACTTTCCTAATGGTTTCTTTTGCTGTGCAGAAGTTTTTTAGCTTGATAAGGTCCCACCTAGCAATTTTAGTTTTTGCTGCATTTGCTTTTGAGGACTTAGACATGAATTCATTGCCTAGGTCGATGCCTAGGAGCGTGTACCCTAGGTTTTCTTCCAAGATTTTTATAGTTTAAAGTTTTACATTTAAGTCTTTGATCCATTTTAAGTTAACTTTTGTGTATGGTGATAGGTAGGGGTTCGATTTCTTTCTACTGCATGTGGCTATCCATGTGGACACCTAGGTTGATTCTGTAGCTTGGTTATTGTGAATAGCGCTGCAATAAACATAGGGATGCAGATGCCTCTTTGATATTCTGATTTCCTTTGCTGTGGATAAATTCCCAGTAATGAGATTTCTAGAACATATGGCAGTTCTATTTGTAGTTTTTTGAGGAACTTCCATACTTTTCTCCATAGTGGCTGCACTGGTTTACATCTCCACCAACAGTGTATGTGTGTTCCCCTTTCTTTGCCTTCTCCCCAGCATCTGTTATTTTTTGATACCTCACTGTTGTTTCAAAGTGCATTTCCTTGATGATTAGTCATGCTGAGCATACTTATTAGCCATTTATATGTCCTCTTCTGAAAACGGTATGTCCAGATTATTTGCCTCCACATTCAGGTTTTAACTCAGGTTGCTTGCTTGTTTGTTTTGCTGTTGTGTAGTTTTAAATTTGTGTGTGTGTGTTTTTATTCAGAGATGATTGGTTTCTGTAGATCTTGCAAGTAGAGGCACTGTGCGGCTCTTTTTGTTACAAAAATTGTATTTAACAAACAACCTTGGACGATAGAACTAGTATCTTCCTCTGGAGTAAAGCACAGGTTTGTTTACTGCCCATTGTAATGAAGATAAGGTCTCCCTCACGTCAAAAGTCAGGCAACATTTTCTCTTACCACTAGGAGGAGGGTGCCCATTATAAGAGATTTGGGTTTCCTGAGCCTGGGTTTCCCTTCCTGTAACTCACCCCACAGCATGTGCAAACATCACCTGGCCCTCTTTGTGTCCCCTGTGGTAATCGGGGCTTGGAGAACTGGTGCACGTGCTGATACTCTGGCTACCACTATAGCTGTGAGTAACAAAGTCTTTTGCCTCTGAATCAGGAGTCATGTCTTCCTAGAGCATCCACGCAATTCTGGCAAGCTAATTTGTTAGCTTGCAAGCAGGGTGAAAGTCTCAGACCTTTTACAGCTTTTGACACTAAAGATACTCCGAGGAGGAAGTCTTGACCTATCCAGAGGATCACCATTTTTTAAAACATATCTTCTTTCTTTCCCAACAGTCTAATATGAAAATTTTCAAGCATGCAGCAAGGAGAACACTCATAGACCCATCATCTAGATTATACCACTAACATGTCACTATATTGTACTACTTTAAAAAAATTAAGATAAATAATATATTTTTTTCCTTGTGCTCATAACCGACATCTTTACCTTCCAAACACAGGACCATATTTGAGTCTCATATTTAGAGGCCAGATGAGTTAAGGAATTTTCCTAAAACCTTATCGCTAGGAATCATCTCAGATGCTCAGTCCTTTGACTCCATATTTATGACTTTTAGTAAAAGGATATATGTTCATTTCACAAGGCCACAGAATAATTATATCTCCTTCACCTTTCTTCAATGAAGCAAAGAGTGTTAAAACCTGAAATGAGCCTGAGTATAGGTTTGTGGACCAATTTAATTTGGATTGTCTTTCACTGAAAATATAAACACTTAAATAAGTAACATTTGAGTGTTTATATGGCTGCTCATATAAACACTCAGGGTTCTCCTGCATCTTCTTTATCTGACACCATCAGATGTATCTGTATCAGAAGCACTGTAGTTACTCTGGCAGGCATCAGCTTGGATCCCTAGAGTTGCTCTAGGATCCTTACAAACAACTGAGTGGTGTTTTTTGTCCTTACCCTCATCAGTAAGAGGAGGAAGGGAGGAGAATAAAGAAGGCTTGAGATGTGAGGGAAGAGAAACTGCTTTGTGACAGAGAGGTCTATTGCAGCCAGAAATAAAACTAGGATGTAATCATTCAGCTCATTGTAATTAAACAGCATTGATGGCCTGGCCTGGTCCCTATCCAAAATTTGTTATATTGTTTTATAGAAAATGCATTAATAAATTTGAAAGCAAACTTTTAGTTGACAATATGCTGCAAGTTGGAGATAAATGATAAACATCTATTATCCTTAGGTTTTAACTCTAACATCTGTAACTTTAAAAAATATAATTTGCGTTGCAGGTGAGTAGATCATGACACACCAGCTAGGAAAATGCTTTACTGGGTTACTTTCAAAATGTGTTCATTCTGAACTTCAGAATCTTCTGAACTTCAGAACTGACACTGTTCCCAGTTGTCAGTGTCTCCGCTCAGTGAGATTCTTCTCTCAGGATTCATAAAAACAACAATGCCTGTTAACTGACAACATAGCACTGACACTTTGCAGAGGTAGCTGGCACATTGGAGGTACATTCATTAAATAAATTAACAATATGTTCTCAGTGTACACTCAATTTTGTATACTCAATAAAATGCAGTTTAGACCTCCCTCTTACCTGCCGATTGTGTATTCCTCATAGGTAGGCCTGTCCCTTTATTCCTGTAAGAAATGGTGTATTTACTTATCATAATTGACAGTTTAAAATAGAACGTTTTCACTAGCTTCTCCTCTCACAGCTTTAACTATTTGTTCATATCTGCTACTATTTGTCTCCATGATGGATGGGGCCTAAAACGTTTTTTCTCTTCTGTCTGATAAGCACTCTGAAAATTGTCAGGTGTAATTGCCTACTGACACAAGAATGACAGCTTAGTATCTACTACCATATGGCAGGGTGTAGGCTTTTGTGAACTACTTTGGATTTTAACAGACTAAGGTCTGCCTCAAGAAAGTGTCCACATTGCTCAGTAGTTAGTTCCTATGTTATTCTATTAAGCATATTAACGCCCCTGCAGTGTCTGGAGTTTTACTGAGCTTTGATACCCATTTTTGTATACACTACATAACCTTTCTCTGTTTATTATTTAAGTCTTGCTGTCAGAATAGGTAGTAGTATGCTGTCTTAATTGTCATGGGAACCAGAAGTTCATTATTTCTAATGTTGTTGCTGGCTATCAATTGTTGTTTTATAAATTCATTATACGAAAAGGCTCCACATACCAGATCTAATTGACCTTGTATAGAAGACTTTTTTTCCAAAATATTTTAGAATGAATTAGATATCAAATTTTGAAATGACTTCTTCATTAATTCATTAATGAAGAATTAATAAATCAGTGTGTCAACAGCCTGAAGTAGAGGACAATGATTGTTTAGTGAGTTTGGGGACAATAATATGTCAGTACAAAACCCACAGTCTCTGGTCATTTGTCCAATATATCTTCCACTTTCTACTGTTCTGAGATAATTAGACACAATTCTAGAGATTTATAAAAGTGGAGTGCTCGTATCCTACATGAAATACTTTAATGTGTTACCCTAGAGAAATTCACTAGCTTATTCTTTGTAGATTGAAGTGGGTCCTTTTTAGTTTGTTCCAAATCATACAGCTTCCCTTACCCTAGGTTATTAATAATACCCTAAAAGTAGTGCTAAATCCCATCTTTTTATCCAACTCCTGAAATACAGAGAAACAGAAGGAAGAGAAAGATATAACTGCCTTAATATCTAAGTTGAAAGTAGAAATGTGTGCTTTCAAGAAGGATTTAATTTATAGTGTTTCATTACAAATGCTTGGGTTTAAATTATTGCTTACACATGATGACATTGGATTTATATAAAAGCAGAATGATTACCAGTTTCTTACTTTGACATGATTCATAATGGCCACATTGGATATCAAAATTGATGACAGATGTTTGTCTGGGATTTCCATTGCACTTTAGTGGGCACCTACCACACAGGCAACAAGATTAGGATTTTTGCCTTGATAGCTCAGTGGATGGGATTACACAGAGATACTATGTGCCATGTGTTCTATGTACTCTGTGACATTCATTTCATAAATATTTTATGAGCCATCAACTTATTGAGCAACATCCTAGCTAATTTTTAAAGGAGAAAACAGCATCTTTAGTTTTTTTTAATTATATTTTATGTTTTATGCTTTACTTTTAATTTGATGTCTCTCTGAATAACTCAAGCAAAGAATAAAGAAGGAGAAGGAAAAGGAGAAGGGAAAGCGAAAGGGGAAATGGAAGGGGACAATAGTATGGTTTAAAAATACCTGAATTGGTTTCTATGCATGAATTATCTAAGGTGTGATGCTTAACATGGGTGTACGTTAAAAAAAAAAAAAAACTTGGGGAACTTTGTAAAATAAGAATGTTAGAGACCATCTCGGACATCCTAATTCAGAAGTCGCCAGAGAAAGGACCCTGGATAAGTTTTTTGAAATATATTTCAGGGCCTCTGGACCTTCACCCAAATACTCTGTTACAGATTTATTTGGTAGGTGTGCTTACAATTTCTGTCTCTTGATTTAAAAATTTCAAGAAATTAAAATGGCATGGGAACTTTCTAAATTTCCTCTTTCAAAGCCAACATTTGATAATATTCATTTCTATGTATTCCCTTAGATTGGTATTGCAGTTTAAATTTTGCAAAGTGCCTTCATTTCATCCGTATAACCAACCATTCTCTGAGATAGACCACGGCTGATGGACATGGATGTGCAAGTTGTTTCTCTGTACATAAGCACCTGGTTGGGAGGACATATGGGTCCTCAAACCCATTCCACACACCTAATGCTAATAAGTGAGACTACGCTGAGCTGGATTTTCCCAGGGGAAATATCTTCTAATTCTCACAAAGGTGTCCCATGGACTGGTGGTAACTCTGAGGTAAGCAAACCAGCGATTATTATCTCCACATGAAGAGCTTGAGAGGCTCAGAGAGGATCAATCGCTCTGCCAAGGCTTCACAGGTGGTGCGTGGCCAGCTCGGACAAAAATCACTTGGCTTAATTTAGTGCTCTTTCTGTCACATTGAAAATTATCCTTGCATACCCTTCGTGATATCCATGTAATTCAACCAGAATAGTTTAGCTATGTTCTAGTTGTTTGTTGAAAGTGGTTTCTTGCCTATAACTGAGTAGAAATAATTTCTTTTTCTTCTTGAGCAAGAGTAATTAGTCAGCTTTGGTTGTAACTAGCATTTGAAGACAAACAAGCATACAAACAAAATAGTGATCTCATTATGTTCAAAATTTCAGGCTACAAAATTTAAAGGTCTAGATTTTAAAATGGGAAAATCATTAACATTTCCTGGAGTTGTCATAAAGACAGCAATGAGTGCAAGATCATCTGAATGATCAGGTTATCTTGTGATTACTGAAACTAGTAGTAGACTGGAGATGGGAAACTCAACTTCTAGTCTTGATATCCTCCCTGACTTTATGTATGCATAACCCAGTTTGTGATGAAACAATGGACTTCTGGATTTTTCTTTTTGCTGGAAATCAGTCCTGCACAAATGTGTTCCTTGATCAGTCTGCATCATTCTGAGGGTGAGCCTTGTGTGCTCATCTGACCATGTCCCGCACCCTCACCAGCTGCCCCTGTCCCCTAAATCACACTGGATCACTGTTCTCTCTACTGACCTTTCCTGCTCAGGGAGCATCAAGAGCTCTTCCAGGTTTTGCAGGACCCAAGTAGTCAGCATTCCTCTACTGATTCTTTCGGCTGCCAACATTACTCTTGTCTTTTATTTCCCAAGTTTAGAAACAAGGCCTTCCTCTCAAACTCCCCATGTAAGACAGAAACCAGACTATAGGTGTTTATGTGTTTTTATTAACACATAATAAATAGTGGATAGGAAGTTCAACATCAAGAAAAACTCATACCTACTAAACAGGGCCTTATGGTCCCTTTCTGGGCTGGCTTTCTGTCTCACTACAACCTGTCTCCAAGTGCCAGGGCAGCTCGTTCAAAAAGACTGGCAGCTTGAGGCCTCTCCAGACATTAGGGTTTAAGCCTAAATGACTCAGTTACAGAAAGAGGAGAAGGGTATTTCCTATGTCTCATTTTAAGACCTATCTTTATAGGCTTCAATGTATCCTCCAGACTTCATTTATTTCTAGGATTACAAGTAGTAGCAGCATCCATTCACTATAGAATGAATCTCACTGCTGCCCAGAGGAATGTGGCATGTTTCTACAGACTCCACAACACAGTCAGTTTAGTTAAAGATCAGGGCATTAGTCAAAGTCAGACATCAGAACATTAATCAAAGGTTGGGCTATTCTGCCTTACATGCAAGCCATGTAGAACACTGAAGCTCCATCAATGGGCAGCTATACCATGTTCTCTCTAGTTTTGTTTGTCTTCTCTTCTGAAGACTTCAAAAAATGATGGGTCCAGTCTCTAGGGTCACATTTTCTTTCTCTCTGTTTTTCTCATTTTCTAATGTGTCGAGTGGTGATGAGAATCCTTTATAGGGCTTTTAAGGCTCAAATTGCCATGCATGATATCATGCAATTTAGAAGGTAGATTTCAGCCAGATTCTAAGTATTTAATTTTTTATAAATTTTTCCATGTATTTTAATGCAATAAACACAAAATAATAATTGCCATGTTTTTGCACTATTCTAAATGCTTTACAAAATAAGTATTTACTGTGTGATGGTTAATTTTATGTGTCAATTCACAGCGTCATGGGTTGCCCAGGTATTTGGTTAAACTTTATTTCTGGGTATGTCTGTGAGGGTGTTTCTGGGTAAGATTAACATCTGAATTGGTGAACTCTGTAAAGCAGATTGTCCTCTCCATTGTGAGTGGGTGTCATCCAATCAGTTGAAGGCCTAAATAGAACAAAAAAGCAGAGAAAGGAGCAATTTGCTGTCTCTGACTGATGGCTTGAGATGAGACGTCAGTCTTTGCCTAGCCTCAAACTGGGACATTAGTAAAAACCATTAGTGTACCTGATTCTCAGGTCTTCAGACTTGGACTAGAATTAGATACCCCTGGCTTTCCTGGATCTCCAGCTTGCAGACAGCAGATCATGCAACTTCTTAGTCTCCATAATCATGTAAATATCACACACACACACACACACACACACACACACACACACACACACACACACTCTCTCTCTCTCTCTCTATTGGTTCTGTTTCTCTGGATCACCCTAATATTACTTCCATTGGGTTTCATTTAATGGAAACAATAATCCAAACTATAAATCAGCAATTAAAAAAAAGACCAATATTCTTCCAGATGCCAGTTTAATGTGTCCTATTATTGAATTTTTATATGTATCAATTGTTGACAGAAAACAAAAACAAGACCTTGTTTATAATTGAGAACTTTGCTTCTTCTTCTTTTTTGTTTTTGAGTCAGAGTCTGACTCTGTTGCCCAGACTGGAGTGCAGTGACATGCTGATGGCCACCGCAGCCTCAACCTACTGGACTCAGGTGGTCCTTCTGCCTCAGCCTTCCAAGTAACTGGAACTATAGGCACACACTACCACACTTGGCTAATTATTATTATTTTTGTTTATTGTAGAGACAAGATCTCACCAAGTTGCCCAAGCTAGTCTCAAACCCTGGTCTCAGGTAATCCTCTCACCTCAGCCTTCAAAGTGCTGGGATTACAGGTATGAGCCACTGCACCCAGCTAGAAGGCTTTGCTTCTTAAGGTGTGATTCTAAGCTAGCAACATGAGTCACTTGAGAGTTAGTTGGAAATGCAGATTATCAGGTCCACCCAGACCTATTAAAGCAGATTTAGGATTTTACCATGAGCCCCAGGTAATGTGTATGCACATTAAAGTTCGAGAAGCATTCGTCTGGGGTAGTTAGTATATGTTCAAGCACTAACATAAAATTATAATATTACACAGGAATAAATAGCTGTTTACCAGATGTGCCCAGGGAGAAGACCAATATATTGGAATGCTTAGAATTCATTTACAGCATGGTATTGTCCATCAGCTGGAGAATTTAGTGCTAGTAAATGGTTTTTATTCTTATAAAACAGTGCTCTTTCGAGTTTCTTCTTTCTGATACAGACATCCCAGATCATTATTTTCAAGGTCCGTTTTGAGGCCTTGAGGTGATGAGGAGCCCATTTAATCCATTCCATAGCACTACTGGTGGATCTGCTTTAACAGGCACATAGCTCATTTGAGTAATCCAGGTAATATAGACTGTTTTATGACATCACTGTGTGTTTCAGATTCTTGGTGCTTTTCTTCTCTCCTGGTTTACACTTTGACTCTTCTCTTACAGCCCAGGGAATTTCTGACCTCTAGCAACCTACAGCAACTCCCATCTGGCTCACATTTCTGTATCCTAGGTTCTGGTCTAAGGAGTCTTGTCAAGTTTCCCTTATGCCTTTTTGTCCTATTTGGACATCTTTATACTCATATGAGCACTCCCCTCCAGATTCTGAAAATTGTAATCTCGACTGTGCCTGGTAGTGGGTTCTATTCTCAATGTTTGCAATTGCTGCATGGATGGTGTCTATAGGACGGTTCACACCTACTCAACTGACCCCAGCTTCTGATTCTGCTGTTTCAGGCTTGCTCTGTCTCAGGTCAACCCCAAAACCTGTCAGCACTCCTTGCCCTGCATAGAGGCACTGTAGCACTTTTTTGTTGCATAGAAACATAAAAGCACAAGTGCACTGCAAAGAAGGTGAGGTTATGAACACATTCAATCATGTGGGGCTGAATTTTGTTTCAATTTTTGCTGTCAGAACAGCCTATGCTGCCAAATAAAAACCTTGAGCAAAACAGTCTAATTGGGTTAATAAAAAAATTAAATTGAATGTTTTATGATACAATCAGTTGCTTAAATGATATACTGTGCTGCAAGCGTCTAACATGATGCTCAGTCCACAGTATTTGTGTTAATAAATGCTAGCTTTCTTTCCCCTGGCAATCAGTTCAAATGAAATAGAAAAGTACTGCTTTGATGCGGTGGGTCACCTGGCTTTAGTGTCTCTATTCTAAATCTGTCTTCCTAGCGGCATATTATAAGCCTCATAAGAAGAGTCTGAGACTATCAAATTCTAGTGGACAGCCCAACCATTACAGTCAACAGCACATCATCAAGAAAAGTTGTTATTTTTTTTGACATTTTCCCCATAACTGGTAAACGCTACAGAACAGTCTTTGAAAAACCCAGGGTCTCTGTAGGAGTGAGATGCCAGCTTGTGAATGAACAGTATGCATTCTGCTCAACTTGGTACAAATCAATGAGCATCTGGTTTATGCAGATAATGGAGAGCATTTGTCCAGACACCTGGCATGTGCAAATTGCTTCTCATTTTTGTACTTGCAAATGAGGAATCCAAGACCCTGAAAGGTTATGAATAAATAACAGGGCTAAGAGCTTACAAACCAAAGTTGTCGTTAAAATAAACAAGCTTTAGCCCAAGATGTAACAAGCCAGCCACTCTGCAAGTAGTGCATTCCCAGTTCTTCATTGTTGTCTTTGTGGTTTATGTTCACTGGTAGTTTCCTTTTCTGGCTTCATTTTTCTTAAGGGATTGTCTTCATTTCTTCATTTTGATGGCCTTTGGCAGTTGGCACACAGAGGAAATGTGGTTTAGTGTAGTAAGTTTGGTTGATACAAGAATGATGTCAGAAGCCTTTGATTTTGGTCCCTTTCTAAAGTCTCAGAAAAGGATTGGTCATGAACAAAATTGTGAGGCAGTACATCTTTTCATTTTATTAATTCCTTTTTCTTTACCCCGACTCTGTCCTTTTGAGAATTGGCTTTTCCCAGTGTTTTTTGTTTTTTCTGCTGAAGTAACAGGTTTTTTTTAGAAGAGATGCAGAAAAACTCATCTAATGAGCAGACAGCTTTTAAAATCAGAATATATTCCATTTTACCAGGAATATTGGTATTTTTAACCTGAGACCAAAAACAACAACAACAACAACAAAACACATGTCAAAGGGGGAAAAAAATCTGTGAATTGCAAAATGTTAGGCATTAATAAGCAGGTGGAGGGAATATTTTGATGGTAGGAAGGAGATCTTAAGTTTCATTAACATTACACAGGCTACTTGCACGGCTTGCTCATTAAAAAGGTTGTGATTCAGGGATGGAAAGTCAGGACTGAAAGGAAATCATAGGAGAGAGGAATGGACTTTTGAGGATCAGTGGAGGAAAAGAGAAAGGAGAATTATTTGTGTCATAGGAAGGGGCTGAAGTCAGCTTGTAATGAAAAGACTTATTTTGAAGAATAAGTTCTTATGTAAAAATTTGAAATCAAGATTCATTTTGTTAGTCTTTTCACTTGTTTTGTGCTTGATTTGCTTAAAGTCAGGCACAGAAAATAAACTCTAGGCAGTGAAATTTAATCAGCTGTGTGGTAGCGAGCCCAGTAACTCTTGTCTAACTGTAGTTTTTCCCTATATTGAATATTGACCCATGTGACAAATAGGATATTGTGGAAGGAGTGGTATGTGACTTCTTCAAGTTTAGGTCACAAACTCATTGAGCCTTCTGTCTTGTACTCTCTTGCACTACTTGCTCTGGGGGAAACATGTACCATGTGATTATAGTACTCAAGCAGTCCATTGGAAGTTAATAAGGAGAGAAAGTAAAGACTCCTGCTGCTTAGCCGGGCTGGGAAGCTTAGCGTGTAATCCCTCACTTTGGGAGGCTGAGGTGAGTGGATTGCCTGAGCCTGCGGGTTCGAGATCCGCCTGGGCAACTTGGCGAGACCTCATCTCTACAATAAATCAAAAATTTAGCCGGGCGTGGTAGCGTGTGCCTGTAGTTTCAGCAACTTGGAAGGCTGAGGCGGAAGGATCGCGGGAGCCAGCAGGTCGAGGCTGTGGTGGCCAGGAGCAGACACTGCACTCCAGTCTGGGTGACAGAGTGAGACTCCAACTCAAAAAAAAAAAAAGACTCCTGCTGCCAAATAGCCCCAGTTTTCCAGTCATATGAATGGTCCACCCTGGAAGTAGATTCTCCAACCATCGTCAAGTCTTCAGATGACCACAGCCCAGCCAATGTCTTGATTGCATTTTCATGAGAGATGCTGAGACAGAAACTTTGAACTAAACTACTACTCCCAAGTTCCCAAATCACAGTAAGAGATAATACAGGCTTATTGTTATTTTAAGTTACTAAATTTGGGGGTAGTTTGTTATGCAGCAATAAATAACTAATACATATGTGTATGGCAAGGATCTGGCTGGAAGTTTGGATAGAAAAGCCAGTGAATCAACCAAATAAAGCCAATGAGTCAACTAAATAAATGTGACTCAATAACCTACCATGCCCCTGTATGATTTCAGACATTTCAGTTAGAATTTTTTAAAAGCACAAAGTCCTCATCCTAAGATAACGAGAAGAGCACTGGAAAGAGGCGTTCCCATTCTGCATATATCTTGAAAGAGCTGTAAAAAAAAAAAAAGAATGTCATAAGGTAGACCTGGCAATTAGTGACTTGTGGAAGAGGTGGCACCTCAGGTGTCCCACAAAAGAAAAATTAAGAATGGATTAAAGAGAGGTTTTCCTTAGTGGAAAATAATGTGATCAGAAGAAATGGTGAGAGAAATGAACATGCTCGATGTGGGAGGCGTATTTTGTGTGCATCTGTGTGCCTGTGTGTGTGTGTGTGTGTGTGTGTGTGTGTGTGTGTGTAAGGACCATAAATGTTAGTTTCTGATCTTGGAACACAATCTGAGAGGTAAAAAATATTTAAACTTTTTAAGCATTAGAAATCATCTTGGAGCCGGGTTCGGTGGCTCAGCCTGTAATCCTGCGCTTTGGGAGGCTGAGGTGAGTAGTTTGCCTGAGCCCGCGAGTTCGAGACCCGCTTGGGCAACTTAGCAAGACCTCATCTCTACGATAAATCAAAAATTAGCCAGGCATGATGGCGTGTGCCTGTAGTTCCAGCTCCTTGGAAGGCTGATGTGGAAGGATCGCTGGAGCCCAGCAGGTCAGGGCTGCGGTGGCTGGGAGCAGCAACTGCACTCCAGTCTGGGTGATGGAGTGAGACTCCAACTCAAAAAAAAAATCATCTTGGGATCAGATTTTAAGAAACTTACTTTGGATTTAGACTGGAGAATAAATTAGGAGAGAGTGAAGATTATTGAGGAGATCTTATGGTGATTAAGACTTCAGAGATATTTAGTTGGGGGTAGCAGGATTGAGGAGGAAGGGAAAATCTATGAGAAGACAAAAAGGAAATAATCAAGACCAAATGGCTCTCTACCTTCCCCTAGAATGTAAACACCATGGCGTCAGGAACTGAGTTCTTATTGCTTAACACATGATTGGCATTATTAAATGCTCAATACGTATTTATTAAATAAATAGATAAATAAAGTAGGGCTAGCTCTTGACAGAGATGTCAATAAATAGTTAAGCAATAATTGGCAAAATTGGGGCCTTTGGAAGTTTGGACAACTCCTGTCCGATGCCGTTATCCAGTTCACCATTATTCTTTTCACTTAATACACTCTTAGTTCACTGGCCTTCTTTCAGGGCTAAGATGGGGCCATGTGACGTGCCACCTCAGGATCTTTCCCCATGATGCTGTTTGCTCTAGCTGAGCTGACCCTGTGCTGGTATGGTAATGATAGATGTGAGGATAATTTTATTAGTATCTGGTCCTCCTATTACATTTCAAATAAGCTCCACAAGGAGAGAGACCATGTCTGTTGAAATCACCATCATATCTCAAGTGCATTTAGGTGAAGAACGAGATACCATGTATTTCTGTTCTTCTTGTCACACATATTCTCTCACTGAGATACCCCATGGCACCTATTTCTCTTCCTGAATTGTTTTTTAATCTCATACCTCATATTCCATCTATGTAAACAAGTTAACATACTCGCAGTAGGCCTGAGATTGCCATCCTTAGAAGTGCTGTTTGCATGGTAGGCCCTTGGCTGGTATCAGGAACTTCTGAAGGATTTCCACCATTCTCTTACTGAAAGAGTGGCTCACAGAGCTTTAACTGTGTGATGATCATGTTGAACACTACTTGTTTCCTTTTGGGAGTCTGGAATCTTGGCACATGTTAGGCAGAGAATGTCTACGAGGTCTCCTTTGATAAACCTTGGGTACTGAGTCCTTAATGAGCTTCCTGGTAGACAATATTTCACATGGGTTTTCACATTTCAGTGCTGGAGGAATTAAGCACATTCTGTATCTCCATGAGTAGGAAACCTGGGAAGCTTGTGCTTGGTTTCCTCTGACCTCAAGTTCCTTTTCCTTTTACTGATTTTACTTTGTATTGTTTTGCTCTAATAAATCATAGCTGCAAGTACAACCATCTACCGAGTCCTATGAATCCTCTTAGAAAACCATAACATCTAGAGGTGGTCTTGAGAAGCCATGACACACCATCTCTTAGAAACTTTTGTCAAAATTGCCTTCAAAATATATCCTGAATATGATCATTTCTCATCTCCTCCACGGCGTCCACCTTTATCAAAACTATTATTGTCTTTCTCCTAAACCACTGATTCCCCTAACTGGTCTCCCTGGTTCCACTGCTCTGTTTTTACAGAAGAGTACAGTGAACTGATTAAAACGTAAACACAACCCTGTCACTCCTCTGCTCAAACCCTCCAATGACCATCCAGACATTGCATTGAAAAAAAAAAGCAAAGTGCTTATAATGACCTAAATAACCTGGCTCCCCACTGCCTTCCAGGCTCCATATCTTCTTTCATTTCACTCTAGTCACATGAATTTGCCTGTTCTTTCCCACAAACATGTTCCCTTCTCAGAACCTTGACACTCACAGTCATCTTGCCCTGAAATGTTCTATCTAGAGGTTCCTGTAGGTAGGCTCAGTCCTCTGCTTCTTTTAGACTTTTTATCAAATTTGGCCATTTCTGAGTCTCTCCTTACCACTCAGCCTCTCCTCATATTCCTCTATCCCTCTTTAGCGGTTTTTTACTTGACTCTTATTATCACCCTGCTATACATGTTGTTTATTTATCTTGTTTCTTGTCTGTTTCACTGACTAGAATGTAACCTTCATGAGAGGATAGAGTATTGTCTGTTGTGTTCACTGCTATATCTCCAGTGTCTATGACAGCATATGACAAATAAAAAGTACTCATTAAATACTTGGGGAATTAAAGAATGCTTAAATACATTAATTAATAAAGCATGAACAAGCCTCATCTCACCTCCACTATGCAATATTTTCAGTTCCCCAGAGCATTTTATATAAGGCGGGGAGCAAAAATAAAACAGAATTTATTTATTAAAAATGTGTATTGCCAGGCTCGGTGGTTCAGCCTGTAATCCCAGAGCTTTGGGAGGCTGAGGTGAGTGGATTGCCTGAGCCTGTGGGTTCGAGACCCACCTGGGCAACTTGGCGAGACCTCATCTCTACAATAAAAAAAAAAAAAAATTAGCCAGGCGTGGTAGCACACGCCTGTAGTTCCAGCTACTTGGAAGGCCGAGGCGGAAGGATCACTGGAGCCCAGCAGGTCGAGGCTACGGTAGCCGGGAGCGTGTCACTGCACTCCAGTCTGGGCGACGAAGTGAGACTCCAACTCAAAAAAAAAATGTATATTTATTCTTACAGGTTTCAATTTCAGTCACTTTCAAAGTTCTCTTGTTTGATGCAATACACTTATTGAGATGGTTCTTCTGCTACTCAGAATAGTTTTTGAACTCATCCATTTTGATACCTTTTAATGTTTCTGTCATTTTTTGTTTCACCTCCTTCACCTTGGCAAAATGTTTCCCTTTGAGGACTTTTTTCATCCAGGAAACAAAAAAATGGTGCTCTGGGAGAGACTGGGTACATAAGGAGAGTGGGACATGGGAGTCATGTTGTTTTTGGTCAAAAACTGCTTACTCAGTGTGGTGTGAGCAGGTGTGATCAAAATCAACCATCGTAAAATGAATTAATGCACTGAAAGAATCTCCAAAAAGAATTCATTCAAGCGGAGCACAGCTTCTCACAACAACAGTACTAGTTGGTTCACTGATACCCATGGGTTCCTAGAACACTTACCTAGGAGGAAAGCCTGTATACACGGGCCCACCTTCTAGTAGATAATTCTGGGGTTTTCTTTGGGGGGGGGTTGTATAGACCTCTTTTTTATTGTAATTTATCTCATTCTCTTTGTCCACTACTTTTAATTGACAACTACCTCCTAATTGTTTTGTATTCCGTATACCTAGAACAGTGCCTGGCATGTTGTAGTTGTTAGGAAAAAAATCATCAATTTTGAATGAATGAATAAATAAATTACTTTTTTGTGATGCCAAATTGCTTTCAAAAAGAATATTCCAAATTATACTGCCATTAACAATAGATGAGTGTACCATTTTCACTAAAGACAAGTCAGGATTTGTGTTTGTTTTTGCTATCTTAAGCTTTCTATGTAGTTATATTGTATTTCTGTTTATTTCTTTGATTGCCACTGTCTATTTTCAGTTATTTTTCTTAAATTTACAAATCCATTCTACTTAAGGTATTTTGTAGTTCATGTTAGATATTGTGAGAAAACAAATAGTTTCCAAAGAATATGAAAGTTAATTGTTTCTTTGCACCACAAGATTGGAGAGTGTGTGAGTCACTGACGCAGATGCTTCTAGGGGTTAGACAGGCAGCATAAGTGAGTGACCTGGAGGTGAAGGTCTGGGCCCTGAGGATAGGACATGTGTTTTTCACAGCCCACTGCTGGTGCTCAGTACAGCTAATGGGTGTGATGTGGGAAAGAAGGCTCAGTGCTGCCAAATTTCTTTTTTTTCAAAAAAATCTTTTATTTCTTAGGTATCGAGGCTAAAGCCTAGGGGTAAAAAGACATAGTAATATCAGTAGTAAAAAATTCACCTGAAGGATAATGAAATGCTAAGAGTACTAAATTGTAATTAATGATAATAACATGAGAAGCTGTGATACCAATCCACCACCCTTGGAAGTGTTAAATGTAGTATGTGTTTCATATTCAGGTCTCCAAGAAGTATTAGAACAGCTTATGATGACTAATGATTTGTTTTTATTTTTCCCCACCATATTTCAAAATTATACTGATTGTAATAATAGTTGTTTAAAGGCCACTGTTCTATTAGGTTTGGAAAAAGATGATTCATTGCAGCCGTTATCACATTTCTGGCTGATACATAGAAGTTTTTGGATTGCAGGAAGCACATGATATACATATTTGATCAACCACACAAGACAGCAGAAGCCCTCGTTTGCATTGCCAGTTGTTCCATGTAAACATTTTCCAGGAACTATACATAAAATAAGGAGGGTTATTGTTAAAATCTCTATTCTGGAAGAAACTGCTCTATTTTAAAAGAATTTCTTACCAGAAAAAAGGAACAGCATTAATAATGCAGGATGGCCTATCATTCGGACAGTTCCCTTGGTGGTCTATTATAGTTGGCATCCTAGAGTGAGCAGCATCTGTTATCCAGACTTCAAGCTCTTTTGTCATAATGGAAGATCTAGAAGCTGTTGAATGTATACTGGGACTCTTCCCAAGTTCTATAGGTGGCGTTCCTAAAGTTTAACGCTTGGCAATCACCTTGTGCTAATCTTTAAAAATATTTTCTTCTTTATAATCTGAAGTTTTCTATGTATTCCTAGGGGATTCCATGAGACAAGAAGAGCTTGCACATGTCTTTTTGTGAATATTTCTAAAGTGCTTGTGCACTATTTAAAATTCCAGATGAAAAGGCATTTGTCAAGTTCAAAGTTCTCAACCAGATATGGTGGAAGGCTATAAAAGAGAAAGAAATTTAGCTTATCATGCCTAACAGGAAGTGGCATCAGAAATGTTTTATCATGGTTTATTTAGTTTTGCTTAGGACTCAACTGCTATGTTGGCATATTTTAAAAAATCACCCCAAACTCATTTTCATAATTAGCAAGTAATGACTGTACTTTATCATAGTACCATCCTTCTGTTGTCAAAACATTTATTGCCTTATTTATCATACCAATAATATATTCTCATATCATAACTCTGTTTATTTCCATTGTCAAACAATGCGATAGGTAAACTAAGATGCCTTTAGTTATCTATGGGCAAAACTATACAATAATTGCCTTTATGACTTTTTAACTTAAGTATTTTCTAAGTGTAGAATTAGATTCTAATTATAATTGTGTTTGCATGGGATCTCATTTGTACATGCCCTGGTTAAAGAGATAAGATTATTTAGGAAATTTACAGCTCCTTCTTAGATACAAGACTTAAACAACAACAATAACAAAACAGCACGAAAATAATATAATTAAATGCCTGGTTATTAGCTTGCAAGAATATATGAAATTTAGATCCCACTATGTATTAGGTATGAACATGGTGGTTTGAAAATATTCATTGTCTGTACAAATTAGCCTTAATTTGTATTAAATTTCTTTTTTTTACAAAAAAAAATTAGTTTCAGAGAGGTTAGTAGCTGTCCATGTAGCTAGTAAGGCACAGGGTTATTTATACAAAAGTTCACTCTTTGAAATTGAATCCTCTTTTTGCACCAATAGCAAATCTATGTAGGTAAATAAATAAATCTATGTAGGTAAATTAACTCCACGGTGGCACTGAGATAAATCTATGTAGGTAAATTAACTCCACGGTGGCACTGAGACTTGTTTGACACTGCAGATGAACAAGTGCAGCAAACCAATTTACTGTCATAACAGTTCTGTTCTGTTCTGCTTTCGTTGCCCTTTATCATGGAATTGATTTTTTTTTTAACTCACAGGATCAGCTGCCTCTACATGAGTTCTGTGTCCTTTAAAACAGGCACCTGGGGGATGCCGAGACTCAAGAAAATGAGCCCAAAGTGTCTGCAGCTCTTCCCTTTCAATTGCCTTGCCAGTGCCTGCCACTTTTTTTTTTTTTAACATTTTCAGGAGTGACAACTCTTCAGCACTTGATGATTGGTTTTAAAAAATGTGAAGAAAAAAATGAAAGAGAAAAAGATGGCCAGAGCTAAGCCTGGAGAATATGGTGATAATTGCATTACTTCATCTCCAATTCAAATGTGATTATAAAATATTAATAGCAAGCGTGATTTTTCCTGACTCCCTCCCTTCCTTCCTCCTTCCTTATTTCCTTTCTCTCCTCCTCTTCCCTCTTCTTGACTCCTAAAATTTCAAAAATGCTTTCAGAGCAGAAAATTATTGAAATAACTAAATATTCTCCCAAAGTGACAACTTTGAATGCTAACACTTTGAGTGTTAGTATTTTTAGTATTTGCAAGTTTTAGTGCATACATAAAAAGAATCTCTTCTCTGGTTATCTATTACTGTGTGCGAACCACCCCCAAACTTAGCCATGTAAAACAACAATCATTTTACTATTCATACAGTTTTGTGGATCAAAAAATTGGGTAGAGCAGTACAGGGATGGCTCATTTAAAATAATGATAGTTGGGGTCTCTTCTGGGTGACATGAGGGACTGGAGACATGATGAGCTGGATCAGATGGGGCCATTTATCTGGTTTTAGTCTAAGTTCCTTGGTTTTTCTTCATATGCAAATTGTCTTATTTTGAATCACATTTCTAAAACCTAATTTGCAATAGCAAAAATGTCTAAGACTGGCTAATCTTCTCATGTGGCCTTTCAAAATGCCTACTGTCAACCTACAATGTGACAATCTCAGTTGCTAGGTTGTTTACACAGTAGCTGGCTTTCCTCAGAACAAGCGTTCCAAGAAGCAAGATGTGGAAGTTGCTAGTCTCATAAGGCCTGAGCTCAGAAACGAACACGGTATCTCTTCTATCATATTATGTTATTGGTCAGTAAAAACAGTAATAACCCGTGTTCAAGGAGTAAAGACATAAACCTCCAGAACCCAATCAATGAGAGAAGTGTCAAAGAATTTTGTAGCCATCTTTAACCTACCACATAAACCTACAGCTATCCAAATAGATAGGAGATGTATTCTTCTCTGGAGTTTTGTCTCTCTCTCTCTCTCTTTTTTTTTTTTTTTTTTTTTGAGTTGGAGTCTCACTCTCTCGCCCAGAATGGAGTGCAGTGGCCGCTCCTGGCCACTGCAGCCTCAACCTGCTGGGCTCTGGCGATCCTTCAATATCAGTCTTCCAATTAGCCGGAACTACAGGCAAGCGCCACCACACCCAGCAAATTTTTAAAAATTTCTTGTAGAGACGAGGTCTCGCCAAGTTGCCCAGGCTGGTCTCGAACTCACGGGCTCAGGAAATCCAATAGCCTCAGCCTCCCAAAGTGCTGGGATTATAGGCTGAGCCACCAAGCCCTGTCAAGTTTTATCTCTTTTATAAACATCAGAAATGTTCAAGGTACTCTATGATTTAAAGATGAAATATTAAGCATAGATTTGTCTCAAAATATTGCATGTATTTGCTCAGAATCTAGATAGCCTTATTTTCATATGGAGATAATTAGTATTAATTTTGATGTCTACATAGCAAACTCATTCTATACACGTAATCTACCAGCAAATTTTGGATACTTTGAAGAATAATTGCCTGATAGATTAATGCATCTTACCAATGCTATATTATATATGCACCACATATTCTTGTTTACCTTGTTTATGTTCATTTTTTCTTCTGAAATATCCTGCTCATTTTCATGCTTGCTTTGCTTCCTGAAATTTCTATCTACCCACAAAAAGCCATGTTTTCCATTAAGACTTTTCTTATCCCCAAAACAGATTATTTTTTCTTTCATCTAAGCCCCTATAATTTTGGGAGGATGGGGGGGTCTCCCTCACATACTCTACCTTGAGTTAAAGCTATTCATTTATTTATTATCTTCTCATCTGCACAAATGCTTAGGAGGTTGGATGAGTTCTCATTTATTTTTCATCTGATGTCATTCCTAGTATGGTGTCTTGTCCATAGTAGCAGGGTAAGAAGTACTGTTCAAAATGAATAGCTGAAAGATTAATACACGAGAATTTCTGATTTTGCTACTTTTACAGATTGTTCCATTATCTAGAAGATGTGAAATTTGAACACTTAACTTGGTTAGGATGATGGTAAATCCTTTATATATAGCAACCATTCAGCAAGCATAGAGGATCCTGGCCCTTGTCTAAACAATGTGCTAGTATTATGGCAATATGCAGTGTCCACTTCTGAGTGAGAACATGTGGTACTCTGTTTTTTGTTTCTGTGATAGATCAATGAGTTTGATAGACCCTAAATTCATCCAGGTTGCTGCAAAGTCCATATATTTGTCCTTCTTTATGGCTGCATAATATTCCATTGTGTATATGTACCATATTTTTTTATCTAGTCCATTCCGGTTTATTTTATTTTTTGAGTTGGAGTCTCACTCTTGTTTCCCAGGCTGGAGTGCAGTGGCACACTCATGGCCACCACCGCCTTGACCTGCTGGGTTTAGGCAATCTTTCCGCCTCAGCCTTCCAAGTAGCTGGAACTACAGATGCGTGCCACCATACCCAGCTAGTTTTTGTGATTTATTATAGAGACAAGGTCTCATCAAGTTGGCCAGGCTGGTCTTGAACCCCTGGGCTCAGGCAATCCTCTTGCCTCAACCTCTCAAAGTGCTGGGATTGCAGGCTGAGCCACCACGCCTGGCCCCGGTCAAGTTTCGATGGGCAGCATGGTTGGTTCCATGTAGGGGATTGGTAGTAGTGGGATACTATCAGGGTGGGAGTGTTGGGGGAGACACAACATCAATAAGGGAACCTGATCTCAAACCAGGCAAATTGGGGACCAAAGGGAGGCCCAAATTTTACCTGTATGATGGCCACTTGTATACCTAATCCTGAATTGTACCCTACATCTTTAAAATAAAATTTAAAAAAACTTGTCAGTGCATATATTTGGCTCTTGGAAAACCTTAGGGATTCCAAGAGAAAAACTTGTTATTCAGTGATGATTTCTCTAATGAACAAGACACTCTGCCTCTTCTCTCTGTAAAACAAACAAAACACTGTGCTAGGCCAGACCAATAAGCAAAGTTTCCCGACACAGGAGCACTCATTCTAGTGAGGGAATTAGGTACCAAATAAAAAAGTAGATAATTTTTTATTTTGTAGAATTGTGCTAAGTTCCATTAGAAAGAGGCTTAGTGTGCTAAGAGAGGGTAGAAGAGGGAGATCTAATCAATCCAGAGGAATGTAATTAAGGAAGGCTTCCCTGTGGAGGTGAGTTTCAAACTAAATTCTGAAGGATGACTGGAATTTGTGTGTGTGTGTGTGTGTGTGTGTGTGTATGTGTGTGTGTGTGTGTGTGTGTGTGTGAGAGAGAGAGAGAGAGAGAGAGAGAGAGAGAGAGAGAGAGAGAGAGAGGATTTATCAAGAAAAGCTCCCACAGTGGGAGGTGATCCCAGGGGGTTGCCGGATGATTGGAAATTAGCAAAAGGGGGAGGACAAGTGGCATTCCAGGACTTGAAAGAGAAGGATGTATGACCTGTTAGAAAATGGAGAGTTGTGATGTTTGTGCTGAGATCTGAAGGATATATAGGAACTGATAGACTATGGAGTGGAGAAAGACATTATCAGGCAGAAGAGATAGCTTGTGGAAAGAACCTGAGATGGGAAGGAGCATGGGACAGAAGAGGGAGGTTCAACAGGGCATGGGAGGGATTGGTTGGGAGCCCCGGGTCAATTTGTGCATACACATGGGCCACACAAGAGATTATTAATGAACTTAATCCCTAATACAAGAAGCCATTAAAATAATTTAAGTAAAGAAGCAATCTGTTCAGGTTTGTGGTTTCAACAGAGTATTTTCATTATAATATTTTATCCCGAATTTAAAATTTAGAAATTTTCCCAGGGACAAAAAAAAAAAAAAAAAATTAAGTGACAAAGGCAGGACTTAAATTCATGTTCTCAGATTCAAAACTCAGAACTTTTGCTTCAAAGAATATTTGCAAGTGCCATTTCTTCTTAACTTCAGGAGTGGTCTAGCTCATATTTGAAACATGCAACCTATATATCGGGTCCGTTAAGAACAAACTATAAGCCAGGCTCGGTGGCTCAGCCTGTAATCCCGCGCTTTGGGAGGCTGAGGTGAGTGGATTGCCTGGGCAACTTGGTGAGACCTCATCTCTACAATAAATCAAAAAAAAAAAAAAATCAGCTGGGCATGGTAGCGCGTGCCTGTAATTCCGGCTACTCTGAAGACTGAGGCAGAAGGATCGCCAGAGCCCAGCAGGTCGAGGCTGCGGTGGCCGGGAGCGGCCACTGCATTCCAGTCTGGGTGACAGAGTGAGACTCCAACTCAAAAAAAAAAAAAGAACAAACTATATCTTCTTCATGCCCCTCCCCTCTCCACCCACATCAGAAACAGGACATTGCTAGAGAAGGCATACCAACAATGACATTACTGGGCTCAAGGAAAAAGAAAAGACTGTAGCTACAAAGTCTTTTCTACAGCATTTCTTGGGGAGATGTAAGTAATGTTCTCTGAAGAAGATTTTTTCCTACATAATAAATAGGTAGGTTATTGTCCTCTCTTCAGTGTCAATATTTGAGTAACCATCTACATATAAACATACTAGAAAATTTTGAAAGACTCTTAGTTTAGGAATCAAAAAGACTTAGACTAAAATCCTGACCTGGTTTATTGTCCAAAATCCTAGATTAAAATTCCTAGGTCTGTGGCATTCTTAACTTCAGTGAGCTTGAGACTTTTCACCTATAAGAGTGTGATTATCCTGACTCCATTTATGTGTTGTGAGGATTAACACGACATTGCAATTGCAAAATGCCTGCAATTTATTAGACACTCTGTAACTGATTGCTATTACTATTTTATGTTTTGTGTCCTTTGGTTTCTGGAGCAGAAATTACTTCTTAAACATTGACTTAACTTTTTTTTTCTCTTTATAATATCTCCCAGACAAAATACTCTATTCTATCCCCTCTAGTCATACCCCTGCTCTCCCTACCCCACCAAGTGGACCACGTCTTAATTCTTGGAATCGTTAAACAAGTTATATTACATGTCAAAAGAGACTTTGCAGACAATTAAATTAGGGGTTTTGAAATGTGAAAATTGTCCTGGATTATTTGTGTGGGCCCAACATAATTACAAGGACCATTATAAGAGGGAGTCGGGTAGGTCAGAGTCAGAGAGAGTGAAAGATGTGGGGATGCAGGCTTTGAAGATGGAAGAAGGGGCTGTGAGCCAAGAAATGCAGTGGCTTCTAGAAGTTGAAAAAATAAGAACTCTCCCCTAGAGCCTCCAGAAGAAACCAGCCCTGCCAACACTTTAATTTTAGCCCTGCAAGACCCATTCTGCACTGACCTCCAGAACTGTAAATTGTGTTGTTTAAAGCTATTATGTTGATGGTGATTTGTCACAGTACCAACAGAAAATGAATACACTATGGAACAAAGAATTTTAGTTAATGAAATTTTTATGTGCAACATTTGTGTACAGGAGAACATCTTTGTTTATATGCATAGACTTTAAATAATTATCTGTCCATATTGATTGATGGTGTTTTTAATGATGAAAAAGACGGTATTGAATCTAAATTTATCCCAATTGTTACTTTCTTTCATTATCATAATATTATTTTTCCTTTTATGCTTTAATAGTAACCAAAAAGTAAAAATAGTACACCAGAAAGAATTTTGAGAAAAGAATTTCCTAAAATGTTGCTATAACTGGCACAATGAAGCAACTACTCCCCCCAACAAAATTTATAGCTGAAAAGCACAAAGTTCTTCAAAGTTCACATAGAATGAGAGCCTGGCCTCTTGGGCAGGAGGATGCCATCTGTCATCACCATGACTTTCTGCCAGAATGATCACTTGCCTGACCATCCTAGGAAGGAGATTTTTAGGTAAGAACTGCCAGTACAGTCTACTCTAATAAATGTTCGATTTTAGAATTTTTTGATAATTCTGCATTTTTTTCTTGGTATTAAATGGTTTAGTTAAGATATGTGGAATGATTTTTCTTTTCTTCCCTTGCACTCTTTCTTATTTTGTGGGCATATAGCCATCTGATCCCTCACCTAAGTCATTTGTTGTATAGCTAATAGCAGGACATTCTAGCTTGACTGGGCATACGTCTTCTGTGTGCCAGTTTGGGTATTATTTGGCTTGTCAGAGAGTAAAATTTAAAGCATTCCACATATATCCCTATCTCTGATTAATAAACACAAAGTCAAAAGAATATAGTATGAAATTCAATATAAAAAGAGAAAGTGAAAAAAATTTTAGCATACTACAGGAATTGTATTTTTCCAAAAGTGTATTAACTTTCTGTATCTTATGCTTAGCCCATTGAGTCTTTGAGACCATGACAACACTCCAGAACAAAGAATTTTAGTAGGCAAAACACATTTTTTTCTTTTTGAGTTGGAGTCTCACTCTGTCACCCAGGCTAGAGGGCAGTGAGTGGCATGCTCATGGTTACCCCAGCCTCGACCTGCTGGGCTCAGGGGATCCTTCCACCTCAGGCTTTCAAGTAGCTGGAGCTACAGGCACACGCCACGAGGCTAGCTAATTTTTTTTATTGTAGAGGCGAGGTCTCGCCAATTTGCTCAGGCTGGTCTTGAACCCGTGAGTTCAGGTAATCCTCTCACTTCTGCCTCCCAAAGTGCTGGGGTTGCAGACGTGAGCCACAGCGCCTGGCTAGTTAGTAAAATTTTTATGTGCAACATTTGTATTGTGAATACTGCTCTTAAAAATGGTGTTTTCTCTCCCTCTGAAAATAAGCCATGATGTTATATACAAACTATCAATACTGTTTCATCTAATTAACAAAACAAATCTTTCTCTTGGTAAAGAAAATCACTTTTTTAGAATGATTGTTAAGTTATCTCTATGAGCAAAAGAGTTACTTAGTTGAAACTTGTTATGTCATCTGGTTTACTACAATAGAATTAAAATCACTCTAATTTCACACTTTCCCCACTCAGCACTCAGGTTAGAACTGTGACAGTTGGCCTGTTTACATTTGAGTCCTTTAGAATTTTTAATTTCTTTCTCTCTAGACCTGCTGGAAGTATGCGAAAACTATTCAACACAAAACATTGCTTCCCTTAGTAGGGAGGAGGCAAATTTCTTTTAGAACAGAATTGTGGGGAGTTGCACGTGGCTTGGAAAAAATCCCATAAGTGATTCTGATCTTGGGACTACCCATCTTTCCTCCCAACTCACAATGTGAAAAGTACCCCTTTAGAATATCTATTGGTTTGTGACTAACTTTAATAAACTGTCCTTTCAATGAGGTAAAGTACAACGCCAAATGCCATAATCCCAAGCAACTGGAATGACCCTCTCTAGAAATAAATGTTCAAACAGGTATCTTAAAGTTGTGATACAAGAGGAACCGTATTAGACAGTGTCTGCCCTCTGCCTATCTCCCTTAACCTTTATTGTTCAATATATTCTGACTAAATTCAACTGCATTTCTATTCTGAGGGGCTTTTTCCACATTTTACATCTCACTTTGCTACCCACAAGGCAGGATGGAAGAGGCAGGGAATCATTGCCCTGTCTGGAAACAGCCTTCGACTAATGACTAACAATGATTGTTGCACAAATAACACAGCTTCAGCATCCCTCAAGTGGGATAGATCTGGGACATGCAATTTTTGCTGGATCATGGACTTTTCTAGAAAGATTAACCACCAGTTACTCATAGTGTAGCTTGCTTTATTAAACTAGAATCCTTTATTGACTGCTTTTTTTCCTTGTCTCACTTCTTCGTATATCTGCAGGTGTTTCCCCCAGAGTTACTTTCAATATGAACCACAATGCAGGCTCCTGGAGTTCATCTCTAGAAAAGAAGTATATACCTTTTAAAAAAACAACTTCTGGCTAGACCCTGGTTGAGATGAAACTTTCAAGCATAGGATCTTAGCGGACCATGAGTCCAGAATTGCTTATGATGAGCTAGATCCTGTTGGTTTCACCAAGTTATAAGTTTGAGCAACCCCAATGACAATTCACTGTACAATAGCAGTGGCACAGAAGTGGTATTCCTTCAGTGGATAAGCTGAAAAAGAAGGATAAATTTGAGTTGGCATAGACATAGGTTGGTTGTAAATGGATGGCAGTTACATCAAGCTGCACGAAGAGATAGCCTTGAAAAACAGTAGCAAAGAAAACTCCTCTCAAAGACCAAATTATTCACTTTATGGGAAGGGCAAGTGGCCTGAATTAGAGTTATACTGACTAACTCATGGGCAGTGGCAGATGGCTTGACCAACAGGTAAAGGGTCTGGAAGGAAAACCATTGGAAGGATGAGGACTAAAATGGTTTGGGGTGGAGGCATGTGCTTGGACAAATAGTCAGGAATAAAAAGTGTGGAGATCTTAACATTTACCAGAGAATATAGACCATGGAAGAGACACTGAATGAACAAGTAGACAAACATCTTCACCTATTGGCATCAGCCAGTCTTTGTCATTGACCAACTCAGTGCTGATGCAATGAGCACCCAAACATCATGGCTATGAAGATGGAGGGAGAGGCTAAGCATAAGCCAGTCAGCATGCATTCCCACTCACATAGGCTTACCTAGCTGGTGCCAGCATTGAATGTCCAATCTGTTGATGATACAAACCAATGCTGAAAACATAAAATCACACCATACTTCAAGGAGGCCAACCAGTTTCTTGGTGGCAAGGTAACTACATTGGATTCCTTCCACTTAAAAAAGCTTGGTTTTGTTTCCACAGGAGACTTGCAATACAAGCATGCGGCTGATATAACATTTGACCTGCCAGCCCAGAATCCCCTATGTGTCAGATCAGAGGACCCACTTTGTAGCAAGAGAAATTCAGAAATGGAATTATTACTAAGGCACTCACTGGCCAAAGCACACACTTATTTCCCAGTTTGACAGAACGTTAGAACAGTCTACTGAAGGCATGGCTGGAGTGCCAGATCTGTTTTGTAAGGATGAGGCATCATCGTTTGAAAGATATATAAATGAAGGGTGGGGGCAACAAACCTCAGAATTTATTTATAAAAAATTGTGTTTTAGTGTTCAAAGGGGCGTACTTTCACCAGGGGACACAGAAGGAACCCCATTATGCCATAAGCTTTAGCTGCTGAGAACTTTGGGCTTCTTGCTTCCAGGAACCAGCAAATAAGGAAAGGAATCACCATCTTACTAAGGGTAATTGATCTTGATCATCAGGAAGTTGTAAGGTTGCTGTTATAAAAAGGGAACAGGGAGGAATATTTTTGGCACAAAAATGATCTACTTGGCCCCTGTAGATGTTAATACTTCTTTGCTCGATTGTGACTGTAAATAGACAGATACAGCAACTCTGGCCTGCAAAATAATGGTTGCCAGAAGTAGGGAACCTCTTTGTAATGAGAGTCTGGGTCATTCTGCAACAGATCTGGTAGCTCAGATTGAGGGAGATTTAGATTTGATTGTGGAGAAAAGAAATAATGAGTTAATAATTATAGCTCTATACCAATTGTAGTGGCTGTAATTTGTCCTACTACCCTCTCATTTTTGTTTTTATTTGCGAAGAGAAACCCCCTGAAACCTGGAGAAGCTATCTCTAAATACATCTGAAGAAAGTAACATGTGTGGCACAAGGGATGAGCTGTGATAGAAATAGATTTGCTCTGCTCGGATCTTAATTCAAGGAAAGACTCGCCTTGCCGCCCAGCTAGGGAGATCACAGTCAGATGGCGGCATCTAGCCATTGCTCTTTCAGGGTCTGTTTCAGCTACAGAAACCTGCTTTGCCTGCAGTAACATCTTTCAAATAACAACCAACATCTGGTAACTAAGAGAGGCAGGAGCATAAAGATTCAGGCATTTTGATCCAACATGAGACAACTTTATTGGGCAAAATTCATTCCAAAGCTCCCTGCTAGGTTGTCTGCTTTCTACCTTTGCCAAGCAAAGACACTTAAATACAAATAACTTATTATTTCACAAAAGAAGGAACATTTTACATTCAGATTGAGTGAGGAGCAAAGAGTTTGCTTACCTTAAAGGAAATCTCACTATATCATCCTCCATTTTCTCCCCTAATCTTGGACTTGTGACAATATTATTAAGGTAGGTACATGACATAGTCTGGTTGTTGCATCCCTTGGTATAAAGGATAGAGTTGCCCCAGAGGAGGAGGAAGGCTACATGAAAACCATCATATTTATTCTATTAGGCCAGAAACCACTCTATCCCCCTAACTTAAATGTTGCTGACTCATATTTCATATTGGAAGACTTAAGCTTAAACAAAATTACCAAGAGGCTCAGTGAAGGACAAAGAAAAATGAATCCCAGGTATAGAAATTTGAAATCATTTGCATTTTCTTGTGGTTCCTCCTTAAAAAAAAACAAACAAAAAAAAAACTGCTTCCATTGTTAGTGAAAAATGGAAAATGAGTCCTTGATGATTTTTTTGGGATTAACTTGATTTCTGAGCTTTAAGATAACATCATAGGACACCTTATCATATAGGTAAGATGTAGTCATAGATGTGAAGGTGCTTGCTGGGAGAAGTTGATTTTCTATCAATTACTTTGCTAAGTTCTTCTTTCGAATAGGACCATGAAGTACGAGCCAGAGAAAATGTTTTCTTAAATAAAATGTTTCAGCATGGAAGTTGAATCTGCCTTATCAAAGTAATAATAACCTTGGAAATAAAGTGTTTTTGGGAGCTAATAGCTCATGTTAATAATTCAACAGCCTGCTGTTTGCAGAATTTTAAAGAGGTTCTTTAGGTGGATGGCCATGTTTACAAAATGATTCACTCTCTGTTAGTGTTCTGAAGATATGATCGTCCATCTGACTTTAAGTAAGACTATATTTATTACTTGATTTTTAGCTCTTCCAGAAAATTGTCTTCAGATATTTCAATTTCTGTCTTTTAACTGCCTGATGATTTACATTTCTTATTATTTTCTTTTTTTCTAAGCTCTAATGAGGCAGAGATATGTCAAAGGCAAACATGTTGACTGGAGTTGGTATTGGATTTGGCCTTAATTCATTGTATAGAAGTTGATTATCCCAGAAACGCCTTTGATTCAACACTGCAGGATGTACTGGCAGCAAATTAATTAAATCTAGAAAATGCTCTGAGCCAAGTTCTGTAGGATTGTTCAGGGTAGTAGTGTTTTTTCGTTATTTTTTTTTGAGTTGGAGTCTCACTCTGTCACCCAGACTGGAGTGCAGTGGCTGCTC
>NW_007252934.1:272536-296205 GCF_000164805.1 Carlito syrichta
ACCTGCTGGGCTCCGGCGATCCTTCCGCCTCAGCCTTCCATGTAGCTGGAACTATAGGCGCGCACTACCACGCCTGGCTAATTTTTGATTTATTGTAGAGATGAGGTCTCTCTGCCCAGACGGGTCTCGAACCCGTAAGCCCAGGCAATCCACTCACCTCAGCCTCTCAAAGGCGTGGGATTACAGGCTGAGCCACCGAGCCTGGCTGGTAGTAGTGTTTTAATTGAAGCTCCAATGACATGTATCACACTGATAAAATGAGTAGTTTAGTCAAATTTGCAGACTCAGTTGTAAAGTGTTTTGCACTCCTACAACTCCCAGGAACTGGAAAAATCCTTAAACAAGTGAAGTGGAAACCCTGTTTATTGAAGATAATGTTTTAAATTGTTGACAAAAGATGCTAAACTCTGTAAAATATTTAAGAAGTTTTGTTTTGAGCCAAATATGAGTGACCTAGGCTTGTGGCACCATCCCAAGAGGTCCGGAGAATATGCGCCTAAAGTAGTTGAATTACAGTTTGGTTATGTATATCTTGGAGAGATAGAAGTTACAAAAAAAAAAAGTCAATATATGTGAGATTTATATTGGTTTGCCCTGAGAAGGCGGTACACATCCAAGCAGGGACTTGCAGTTCATAAATTGATTCAAAGATTTTCTGATTGTCAGTTGTACCAAGAGTTAGGCTCTATCTAGGGAATTCTGAAATCAGTAAAGGAAATGCTGAGTTGTGAAGAAGTTAAGTTTCTTAAAATGTAGATAAAGCCTCCTGAGTGGCAGCCCTGAGAGAGAATAGATGGTAAATGTCCAGCTTCTCTGGGGATCTCCAGGAAGGAGATTTTATACAGATGTAAATTCCACAAAAAGATGACTTCACAGGTCCATAAAATATTTTTTATTTCCTACTTTGTTATGTGATTTTATGACAAAATGAAGGTTGGTAAAAACCCATCTGATGAGAATTTTTAGGGCTTGACTTCCCAGACCTCTTAGTTAAAAATTTGGCAAGAGAGAAATAAAGGTCAGAGTTTAGCCCTCAAAATTCTTTCTAACTTTTCATCATAAGCATTTTTAAAAACATTCAAAGTGCTATGTAAACTAATAACAACCTATCAACTCATGAAATTATAGTAAGTTCAAGTGAAAACATTATAATAAATGTTTTTGGGGTTTTTTGGGGTTTTTTTTTGTTTTTTTTTGAGTTGGAGTCTCACTCTGTCACCCAGACTGGAGTGCAGTGGCCGCTCCCGGTCACTGCAGCCTCGACCTGCTGGGCTCTGGTGATCCTTCCGCCTCAGTCTTCCAAGTAGCCTGAATTACAGGCATGCGCTACCACGCCCAGCTGATTTTTTTATTTATTGTAGAGATGAGGTCTCGCTGCCCAGGCGGGTCTCGAACCCGCGGGCTCAGGCAATCCACTCACCTCAGCCTCCCAAAGGCGAGGGATTATAGGCTGAGCCACCGAGCCCGGCTCTATAATAAATGTTAAGGATACAATCACCATTGCTATCCTATAGTATTTTCTTAGGAAGCCACAGTGTGCATGTTATGTCATAACAGTTATAACAATGAGTAGTTGAGAAGGACAGATAAACATTTTAAGTTATAGTAAAAGTCTTTTCTTCATTTGACTTAGACTAGATTTATTGACCTAAGGTACTGGTTCAATTTTTCAAAACAATATATAGAATGATAAACAATAATAACAATTTATTAAGAAAAAAATTCCCTTTTGTAATGTAAATACAACCACAAAATTTTTAAACTATTTGGAAAATAGAAATCATAAAAATTAAACATTTATGAGTAATCTGGTTTAAAGTTAATTTGCTTCTGTTATGGGTTAGCAATGAGAGTCCATGAAAAAAAAAATAATAAACTGTTTAGAATTGTTTGAATTAGGCTAGACCTTTGGTTGGAACACTGAGAGCCTAGTAAACTTTTTATCAGTCTGTCTTCAGGGCAGCACATCTGCTATTGAAAAAGGGAAAGTTGAACTATTAAAGCCCTTGCAAAAAGTGGTTAATAAGCAGGAGAAATGGGAGTGGTGGCCATGGAGAAGATAAATGACCACCATGGTGGTATGTTCAGTGTTGCAGACTAACTCTAAAACAGAACCAGAGAAAAGAACCATCTTCTCTAAGATAACCCCACTGCCTAAATTAGGGTCCTGCTTACAGCAGGCCCATCTGCTGGTCTTCTGAAACCCTTCCCATATATTGACATGTGCTTAGAGACAGGACAGTTTTATACATAGAGCATTTTAGATATAGCTCTTCGGTAACTAACTTAAATTCTTTGAGCCACAGTTTTTATCATCTATAAAATAATTATCATTTTCCTACCCACTTCTACTGGAGTTATAAAAGTTTTAAATTTTTATTTATTTATTTAAAGTTTTAAACTTTTGATAAATTAGTGCAAATGGAATTTGTCAGTGATTTATGGCTTGACACCTTGCATGCCCTCTAGCTTTATCTTCTCTGCTAACTACCTCATTCTTACAATATTTCCTAATACACACTATAAAGACAAGGGAAGTTGATAAACTGTGCTTCCATTTCAGCTTTCTTTGCAGTTTGCTGCCCAATGTATGGATTGACTGTTTTTTGGTTGGGTAAGTGAGAAAGAGAAGTGGAAGCACTTGGTGAAACACGTTTAGTTAAGGGCTGCTCCCCACTGGAAATGAGAAGAATTCATGACCTCCTAGGAAAAAATTGTTAAACAAGGTACTATCTTTAAATAATGTTTCCTGACATCAATCAAACTGTGTTTGGAGAATATAGATGAAATGCTTCCATACATAATTCATATGTACAATCTCACAACTTTAAACCATGGAAATATTTTAAAAATACAATTGGAGTCTGAAACTGTAGCCAGAAAAGTCATTAATATATCAAATCTTGTTTTAAGTGAATGACTATCATTTTAGATAGATGAAAACAGATTATTTCCCCTAGGGCTTTAGTATTAGCTGGTGTTATGGATGAAATTAAGTCCCAGTAGAATTCATACATTGCCACCCCAACTCCCAGTGTGACTGTATTTGGAGAGAGGGCCTTTCAGAAGGTAATCAAGGTTAAGGAAGCTCATAAAGGCAAAGCTCTAATTTAACAGAACTGGTGTTCTTATAAGAAAAGAAAGAGACACCAGGAGTGTGCACACACAAAGAAAAGGCTATATAAAAACACATCAAGAAGGTGGCCACCTACATACATGCCAAGAAGAGAGGTCTCACCAGAAACCAACCATGCTAGCACTTTAACCATGGGCTTCCAGTCTCCAGAAGTATAAGAAAATAAATATATGTTGTTTGAGGCCCACCCATCTGTGGTATTTTCTTATGACTGTCCGAGCAGACTACCACATCTGGGTTGACATCTTGTGAGTCTGATATTACATGCTGCCTGATGCAATTGCAGTCTTTCCAAACATGGCAGGTCCTATAACATGTACACGGTGAGGTACTCTTGTGAGACAACTTTCTCAAGAAATTCAGACTCAGCTTATTAGAGGGGATTTTACTGACATACAGAAACATGATTACCATTTGCACTTATTACTATTTTATAATTAGCAGCTATATAGTCTTTGCTTATATATCAGTCTCTATTTCTCACTGGGCCCATCTGAAAAGCTTCATACTAAAGCAAAAACTAAAATTGGTTTCCCTTTACATGTAGAAAATCAAGGGATGTTATCTCTTCTTCACTGAAAATAAATTCACCTCATTACTGCTAACATATACTCAAGACAGGGTTTCTAAAGCAAACATCTGAGTCCTCTTCCTAAGCCTCTAATATTCTCACCCCTGGGCTCCATCAACCAGGGATAATGGAAAAATGTATTAATGGTAACATGTAATAGTCTGGTTCAGTCTTTTTTAAAGAATTTGTTCAAATCACAGTTTCACTTAGCTCAACATTTTCTTCTTCTATTTTTGCTAATATTTTAAGAGTGATGGTTAATACTTTAAAGTTTTTTTTTAAACTGTTTTTTGAAGATACATACCGAAATGCTTATAAATAAAATGATAAGTTTCTGGTTTTTGCTTCAAAATCCAGGGTGAGATAGTAGATGAGAATTATTGGTATAGCCAGTTTGGCCATTAGTGGAGAATTTTTGAAGCTTTGTCATTGGTACAAGGAAGTTCATAAATATATAACTTACTCAAATATTGTATAAATTTGAATATTTTCATCACAAGTCAAATCATTGTTTCTCTTTCCAGAGAAAGAGACTCTGGGAATATGTATGTGCTCTAAAAGTTCATGGCTAACTCATCACAGCTATCAGGGTATACTGCATTTCTGATTTTTTACTTGTCCTCGTGATTCTCACTCCTATCACACTCTGACAAGGCTCTTCAGCTTCCTTTCAGGTATAAGAAAGGTATGATCTATTACCAGTGATAGGTCTTTCGTGACAAGTTCTCACCTACCCTTAGTTTTCACCTCACCATTAGGTGAGTACCTTAGAAGTACAGCTCTTTTTGTGTGTATTAGGCTTTTTAAGTTTGTATCTGTCAGTTCCCTATTGGGGCATCTAGCACTGACTTATCAGTTGACTGACAATACACCTTACAGCAGTCAAAATAATTTCTCTTTGCTAATTCTCCCAACCATCCCTTTTCTGGTTTTTTTTTTTTTTTCTTTTCTGCCCCTCGTAAGTGTTGGACAAAGCTTGTGGTTCTTAATTCTCTACAATTACAATGTAAATGCAGTTCCTCTAATATTTTCTCTGGGAGGTCATGGGTTGACCTTTGTTCCCCAACTGCTTAAAGACAAATTCTTATCTCTCACTCAGTATGTGAACCTTCATTCAAACAAAGTTCCTGTTGGCCCCACGCCATCCTAGCTCCTACAATTCATTTATAATTACCTGAATTCTTAGTATCTACACACACACAGACACACACACACACACACACACACACACACACACACACACACACACACAGAGAGAGAGAGAGAGAGAGAAAGAGAGAGAGAGAGAGAGAGCAATACAAAACTAAAATTATTCTGTGTGATTCTTGATTCTTGGTCAACCCAATTTATACCTGATAGCTGAATTCAGTAAAATATTTGGAGAGACTGATATTCTGGGTAGCTCTCAATTATAACTCCACAAAATATCTATAAGTTGGTTCTAGATTAATTTAAAAATAGTTCTGGTATTAAGCTTGTAAATAAAGCCCAAATGGTTTGGAGATACTAGAACTTAAAAATGACTTTTTTTTTCTCTCCAAGAACATGATGTTCTTTGGAGACATGGAAAGCTTTGGGGCTGGAGCAGGCAGCTTCTCTGAAAGACCATATGTTCAACATCATCATGGAGGCTGGTATGATGAGAGTGGGTAGAGTGCACTGTCACATCAAGCAGGCATCCAGAATCCCAGAGAACAGGTTGTGGCCTTGATGACAGCTAGAATTTTTCTGCCAGACTTTTCTCTTGAACTTACTCCTGTGTCCTTTGAAAATGTCTACCTTTGTAAGGTTTATACAAGAGACAAGATAGTTTCCTAGTAACCATTAAATTCTAGAAATGGAAGTTAAAGTCTCACTATATGCATTAGAAATGAATGATTGCATTTATTGAATATCTTCCTGAGAAGAACAGTTTGATTCTGACTCATTCCTAGTGCTTATTTTTCTTTTACTATTCCTCCCTGAGAGAGGAGAATAGGAAGACTATTCAGTGACTAAGGAAACTTTATACAAATTACTTGGACATAAAGTGTCTTCTTAGGGGTGCCGTTAAAGAGTGGGAGAAGCATGGTACAGAACATTTTACTGTGAAAGAGGATTGTTTCTCTCAAGGATAGAGATAGTTGGAAAAAGATTTCAGGAAAAACATGGTCTGGCTTTATATGATAAACTCCCTGATAGATGGTTTCCTTCCTGAAAGTAAAGGTCCTTGGTAAAGCTAGCCCACACCTTCCTGTGGTAATCTTAGTTGAGGTTTAAGAACATGTACATGCAGACAATTCTCCTTCATAACTAACCTTCTTTCTTTCTTATTTCCTCTTTTCCAGGCCTGGAGGAAATAGAACCCACTAGTCATTCTTCTACATTCAAATAAATGAAAACAGTCCTTTCATGTCCAAGTTAAATAACCACAATTTCTTAAATATTTACTTAGAGGGCTTATCTTCTAATTCTTTTACTGTTTCTAATTTTTTTCTTGGGGCTCTTAATCAATTTTCTACATGTATATCTAAGTTGTAAGCCTTCAAATAGACAAAACACTAGTACCCTAAGTCTTAATAATCTGTAAATGAACAAATAATGTATCTTTTCTATTTCTGTTATTTTAAATTAACACACTGAAATTCATAGATTTTCTGTCACAAACCTGAAAAACTAATAATATGAGTCTCACAAACTTTCTGAGATACTTACATATTCATATTTTAAAATTGTGAGTTGACTATTGATTTTGGCTAATTAACTTGAAAGACGATCCTTTTATTTTTGAGTACATAATTTAATTTTTCTGCCTATTAGTAAAATTTGAGTTTACTTTTGTGAGTACAGCTGGGAATTAGAATTAAAGAATTCTATCATCCTGTTTCTTTACATTTAATTCAAGCTGTGAAGCTTGTTTACCACCCCAGTGTAAGGAAAGAGATAAAATATCTAAAATTCTCCAACTTCATAATATAACTTAACCAGTCTGACTTTTCGTTGTAGTATCATTTTGTTTCAGGGGTTGTGGTTTGCTAAGGGAATGTTCAAGTGATGCTGTGATCAAAGACATACAGTCCAACCAAAGCATAATTTTATAAAATTACAGATTCTGCATTTGTTTTTTCATGATATCCACATCAGTATTGTCAAACTTCATCCTCAAAATCTTACCAATCACTTTTTGCATTCAATATAGCTTTTTCTGTGACTCTTTCTAATTTTTTTCTAAACTGTTCATTATTAGCCTTTGTTATTCCTGTTCATTTCTGTCTTCTTGTATTTAAGTGCCCTTATTTTGTCCAAGATAGTCTTTAAAAAAAAAATTGCTCCTAGCTCCCATTGACTTTACATTCAATTTTAATTAGTATTTCTTATTTTCCTTTTTTTCTTTCTCTCTGAAACCTTAATTTGGATGAGGGGTCAGTATAGAAAATAAGCATAAATGAGCGGCTTTCATCTAAGAGCTGTGAAATTGCTTTGTTTTTGTTTCAGGGAAGACACATATGAGCCATGGGTCCAATTATGCCTGTACCAGAATTATCTTTTTTTCAAGCTTTTGGAGTATTGAGAAGAACAGATAGAAAACATGTTAGTATGGGTTTATCTTTCTTATACCACAATCTAGAAGCCTGAATACAATTTCATAGACCCATTCAGAGCACTAGAATCTGCTGTGGAAAGTCAGAGGCTGGGTGCAGAATGTAAAAATTCAACATTTTGTAGAAATATGAAGCACACATTAGTTTAGCAATTCACATGTCACAAGTTTATTCACATATATTCTATCTTCTGATTCTCATCGTACTGTCATGAAGCAGGTAGTGTAATCCCCAGGTGAACAGAGATCAGAAAGATTAAAGGATTTTTCCAAGTGCACTTACTAATAAGTGACTGAATGATTATTAAGGCACTGTCCAACTTCCTTCCCATGATACTCAAGCCTCTCATAAGAGGCATGTTAACATATCTCACAGCATGTTATTCTTGGATGGAATTCTCGTGACAGGAATCACTGAGACATTATCCATTGATTCTAATAATACTATGATGATCGTGATAAGTAGAGGTGACTTCTTTTTATATACACAAATTATGTCACTAAGGGACAAAATAAATTGTCCAAAGGACAAGAATAGGTCCATGCTACTGGAGAATACTGTCCACGAGTCAAAGAAAACTGGTTTAAGAGAATTAAGAATCCTGTCAAGTTCAAGGATCTTCACTGGTAAGTTTTTACACACCATTTGTTTCAAAAAAAACCCACAAAAAACGTTTAGTCAACCTTGATTGGTTTTTGAGTTGATAACAGAGTTAAAGAATGTATTTAACTTCTTGAAAATAGGAAAGTGGACCATGTAATAGCCCTACGTATCATCCTGTGAATTATGGAGTCCATGCACAGTAACTATCAAGTCCTTAGAGACTGTCAACAAGATTCCAGGAAGTGTCTCAAATGAAAACTAGTGTAATGTTAGACAACTCCTAACATTACACTAGTTTTCTCAGTGATCGAGGAGAAATACCCTGTGTCCTGAGCTCTTGGCTGAAGCCATTGACACAAAGTAATCCCAGTCAGTTTAGATGACACTCATCTTTCATAGAAGTATCTTTTGATCTCACAAAGACTTAAGATGGTATAAAAGTGTTTAAGAGAATCCAGAGCACACTGTAAATATTTTTGTGATAAAAAGAAATGAGAAAGTATTTGGAATTTTGATAACTTTTAAGTCATTTTTAATAGCATTTTTACCCATTAGGGTGACAAATCCTATAAATTCATAATTCAAATCCATAACTGAGTAACTAATTAAGATTATGATCTTAAGAGAAACTATTTCTTATTTTATGTACTGCTTAAACATGTAAAAACTACCAAATCCCACAATATTTTTCAGTTGCTTAGATTCATAAGTATACTTTAATATTCAGAGGGATTTTATTTCAGAGAAGAGAAGCACTTGAATCGGAAATGAAATAAAAAATGCACTTTTATATTTTTGAACTAAGTACTGAAATGGGAACCCTTTCAACTAAGTGATTTTTAAAAAATGTGTTAGGGTAACAACATTTGGAGGCCAAAGTTAAAAGCTTAAGGAATAAAAAGATTTTTACATCTAAAACTTTAGTTCAATATTTATGTTTTAAACAAAAGTAAATCTCTGAATGTTCTTTCCTCAGCACAAAAAATTACTCCTAAGGGTACCAGAATAATCTCATCATCACCGCATTGCACTAATCTATTCATTTCATTATTTTAAAATTAATTTTCTTTGAGTTTTTGCATTTTATTTGCCCTAACGCTCTAAGAAAAATTTAGAAAAGACTTTGACTCCTGTTAAGCTTGCAAAATTTCACCATATGGAAAAGTAATATTAAAACCTGGCAACAAAAAGGAAGTCTGGTTCAGCTTAAAAGAACCAATAACTAGAGAAGGAATAAGAGTCTTATCTAGTTCACCAAAACAATCCCCCAAAAGGCCCAATCACACCTTTCATACATTCCATACAGGTGTACAAGCACCTTTCTCAAATGAGTGGTAGTCACTCCAGCTAGGATATCAGAATCTCTCCTAATTTCAGTTTTGTATTTGAATTATGTATCCAGTATTTTGTTGCTAAAATCAAAAACAAAAACATATGAGACTGTCTACTAATTGTGAAAGAGTTATGTTTCTGGAAATTATTTGATTTTTAAAGTCCTTGTTTGATTTTAATTTTGCAAAAATTTCTTTCATGAAAGGGGAACATGTGGTCTACAGTTTTGCCTTTTTTGCCACAATATCAATTTTTGTTTGGGAAGTTTTTGAGCATTGAGCTTGTATTGAATGCCAGTTATATGAATAAAGAAGTAGAAAGATTGTATTTCCTTGTGATTTTAATTTACATTACCCTTATAGTTAATGATGTTGAGCATTTTCAGAATGACCATTATTTTGTTTTTTAGAATGACCATTATCTAAAAAATAAAAAAACAATTGATGCTGGCACAGCTGTGGTGAAAAGGGAACAATTAAACACTGGGAGTGTGAATTAATATAACCTCTATGTAAATCAGTATGGAGATTTCTCAAAAAAACTAAAAGTAGATGTACTATTTGACCTAGCCATCCCTCTACTTGGTATCTTCCCAAAGGATCAGAGTTTGTTATAAAAAAGAAACACTGACACTCGCATGTTTATCACAGCACAATTCATAACTGCAAACTTGAGGAATCAACCTAAATGCCCATCAACTGATCATTGGATAATGAAAATGTGGTATACACATAGCACATGGAATACTATTCAGTCATGAAGCAGAACAACAACAACAAAAAGTCTTTTGCAGCAACTTGGCTGGAATTGGAGATCATTATCCCAAGTGGAGTTGCACACAAGCAGAAAACCAAACATTGCATGTTCTCACTTATATGTGGGAACTAAGCTAAGAGCCTACAAAAGGCACACACGATGGTATAATGGACATTAGAGACTCAGAATAGGGAGGTTGGGAGGTAGGAGGGATGAAAAATCACCTATTAGGTATAATGTGTATGTAGTAGGAGGGAGTGACAAGTACACTTAAAATATACACTTTTTTCACCACTATACAATGCATTCATGTAACCAAAAACCATTTGTATCTTAAAGCTATGGAAATGAAATAAAAAGTTGAAAGAAGTTCTTCTTTCTGAGACAGACAAGGGAATCTCTATCCACTTTCTGTGTCTCTGTGTGTATCTGTGTATGCATACTCCTGTGTGTGTATACTCCTATGTGTGTATGCGTTACTTTTGGACTAAGGGGACTCAAACTGGTGATCTTTCCACCTGAAGTTAGACTTTACTGAATGCTATTTTCCTCTCAATTATCCTCTAGTATTCAAGAAGCTTTTTCAAAATTCTTGTGAGGGTTTTATGGAACACAGACAATTCCTTTCTGAGTACTCACTCTGTTTAGCAAAATGTGGCAGCCATGAGTATGTGTCTACTATAGTGTAGGAATTATCTTCTTTGGTTAAAGTAATTTATGTTAAACAGAAGGAAAAAAAAACCTGAGAATAACACTAGTTGTCCATAAATTAATTCAGAAATTTGAGGGCCAGTTAGATATTCAGTTAGAGTTTAACTGCTTACAAAAGCATCAGAAGGACTGAAAATGGGCATTAAACTGGGATTCAAGACAGAACTGTCTCATCCAAAATAGGGAAGGGGAAATTAAGAAGCTAACCAGAAAATTTTAGAGTTTAGAAATATCACCTTAGCTGTGGCAGACACTAAGAAGCTCCTGATACAAATGCTGTCCCTAGAGTCATGTGACACTGCCAGGTCTACTCCGGGAAAGAAAGAAATGCCCATCTCTACCATCCATGAAACTTGTTTCTGATGGTGGGAATTCTATTAACATTGTATTTGAAAAAGTCAGAGCCACTACAGCAAAAACATCAAAGTGTAGCCTTTCTTTTATTTCTGCTTCTGAATATTCTGAAAACACAAATGACTAAAAAACCAAAACCACATTCCAAACCCTAGCTACAAGAGAGTCTGGGAAATACAGTTTTCAACTTTTCAGGCTCTGAATTATGAGGGTACATTAGAAGATGGATTAATTTAGTGTTTAGTATAAATTTACCATATCCATCCTTTCATGTACATAAATTTTCAAACAATAAGTATAGCAACAAATAAACTTTTGCATATATTGTGTTCAACCAACTACAGTTGTTCTTCAACATCTGAGGGAGGTTGTTTCCACACCTCCATGAATGCTAAAATTCATGGATGCTTAAGTTTCTTATATTAAAAGATATAGATACTTTTTCCTAATTCTGTGAAAAATGATATTGGCATTTTAATATGGATTGCATGAAATCTATAGATTGTTTTGGGCAGTATGGTCATTTCAACATTATTACTTCTTCCAATTCATTGACAAGGGATACTTTCCCATTTGGTTGTGTTATTTCCAACCTCTTTCGATAATATTTTATAGTTTTCTTTGAAGTGCCAAACATCTTGAAGGCTTTGTTTATTTTTTATTTTATTTTGTCTGACTGGATTATTTAAAAATATCTGTATTCAAGTTCTAAAGTTTTTCTACTGCTAAATCTAGTCACCACTAGCACTTTATCACTCCTGCTGGTATCTGAGATTGGGCCAACCCAACTTAGCAATACCACACACAGCTGACATATGCTTACACACTACCAGCAGGCACTATCCCTTCTAACTTGTTCCACACACTACCAGCAGGCCAGGGAACTAATCCCTCCAACCTGTGCCAGCCACCAGTACTACCAGCATAAACTGCTTAGGTTCCACTCTGTTGCTCCACCACTACTACTGCCATTACTCACATCACACCAATGATGCAGTAGCCTGAGAACCTGCCACACACCCAGCCCAGCACTGCCACTACCAGCATCTGAGCAAGCCACTTGGAGGTCCAAGAATAAGCCTCCCAGGATCCACTAACACTAGTGCCAGCATAAGCCATTCTGTGACCTAAGAACATGCACACTCGACCCATTGTGGCCACCACTGTGGTCCAAGGGTTGCTTCACCTGGTGCCCTAGTTCCCAGCAAAACGTCACCACAACCTTGACTAATAAGGATGCCCTAAGCCACCATGGAAGTTACAAATACCTCTGACCCTCTATACTAAAGAAGTCATAAAGAGATCACACTATGGCAGCTACCCCAAATCAAAGCCAAAGCATTCTACTCAATCAACAGCGTAGATACATCTTCAGGAAAAAATCCTCTCATATGAAGACAACTTCAAGAAGTTGGACAAAGGAATTGTTACATCAGATGTGCAGTTATCAACCTAAGGACACAGGAAGTATGAAAAAGCAAGAAAACAAGACATTATCAAAGGACCACAACAATTGTCCAGCAACACATCCCAATAAAAAAGAAATCCTTGAAATCCTTGACATGAAATAAAGAATTCAATGTATTGATTTTTTAAAAAGCTCAATAAGCTGCAAATGAAATCTGGAAAACAATACAAAGAAATCAGAAAATCAATTCAAGATATGAATAAGAAATTTGTCAAAGAGACAGCTAGCTTTAAAAAACAAACAACAGCAGCAATAAACAGAAATGTTGGAACTGAAAAACTCATTGAAGGAAATACAAAATATTCAATAATAAACTGGACCAAAGAGAAGGAACAATTTCAGAACCTGAAAACAGATCTCTTGAAATAATCCAGCCTGATAAAAATAAGGGGGGAAAAATGAACAAAGCCTTTAAAATATTTGGGCCTACATAAAGCAACTGTACTCTGTCTTTTTAAAAAAAGTATCATTGTTATTGTATTGCTATTTTTTCTTATTTTTTAAGAATATTTTTTATCTGTGGTTGGTTGAGTCTGCAGATGCAAAACCAATGATATGGAGGACTGGCTGTATTATACAAAATAAAATGAGGCCACAATTATTTCAAAAGAGGAGATCAGTCCCACCCCCTAATTCACGATACTGGTAAATATTTATCCCTTTTCTATTTCAATCAAGATCTTCTTTTAATATCCTGTAATTTATTGGTAAATTATAAAGTTAGCTACCTGCAACAGAATCTGTATGAACTAGAAGGGTAAAAGAAGAAAACATTAGCATTATCTATGAGTATATACTCACATAGATATGGCTAGCTATTGTGGTACTTATTTTTACAATAAGGCAGAGGACAGCATTTATAATTTCTTTTATTATTATCTACATCATATTTGTTTCAGCTGTGGAGTGAATAATACTCACAATATTACCCATAATACTCAGATATCCACATGGATCCTTTTGGGATGACTAAAACCTTCATTTGTGAGGTACCCAAGCTTTTAATGATTATGCTGTATTAATCATCTTCTACCCTTGGACAGTAAAGTACTGGAGGTACCTCAGAGGATCTGATGAGTTGTTTCACAACAACTCCATCTCCTTGTAACAATCAGAACCATTCACTTAAGCCAAAAAAATTTAACTTTTATGCTTACTGTTTGGTGAAAAAAAAATGCAGGGTGATTATTTCAACCTCTCATTCAATGTACCTATTGTTGAGTGCCTTGGTCTTTTGAGTACTGAGACATCCAAACAACACCGCCAAAAGCCAGAGTGATAGAAACAAACAATTTGTTAATGGGTCATTAGCTATGTCAGGGACAGGTATTGCTTCTAACTTCTCAGACCCTTTGTTTCTTGCCCATATTTTTTGTTTATGGATCTACAGGGTCCATTGGGAGATACATTTCATTTTTAACCTGACTTCTGTAAGTTCTCACTTAGCAAATAGACCATAATGATGTTCTGAGTCCTCCAGAATTATACCTAACTTAGAGTCAGTGAACAATAATTCCCAAGAAGTCTGAGGATTTTCTTTTCTCCAATACACAATTACCTTTGAAATCGCTATAGGATAGGTATCTTTCGGGAAGACTAGGAGAAAAATTTATAGTTTATACTTAAGAAATCATCACAGCACCATTTCCCAAATATATTTAGTCTCTCATTCATTCTAGGAGCTCTTGAACTATAAACTGACTTAGGTCTAGGCAGTGGTTGAGAGGTCATGATCTCCCTGCATGAGAATTTAAATCTTATTTTTATTCACTCTATCTAAAGATTTTGTCTGTCTGTTTTGCTTTCAGTTATGCAGATTAAGTAGACCCAAAGTACTCTACTTATCTATATCTACCCTTGGAATATTCAATTAAACAGTCACTCCCGAATGCCTATAGGTGAAACTTTTTTGAGGACCACTCTGTTCCTGCTCCCCATACTCACTCTATTTCCAGTGATGCAGTGATGCTTCCTGTTCACACTCAGTATCGCATCATTCTCAAAGAAATATGATGTTTCATTCCATTTGTAGCATCTCTCGTCTTCATTCCTAGCCTTCATATGACAATCACTGCATCTGTTGCTTCCATTGTCAATGTATTTCTCAGTGCTTTTGTAGAGTGAGCGCCTTTCAGAGGACAAAGTCTCTGAAAGGAGGTATTTTGACATATTCCTTTCAAACCAATATCCCCATCTACCCTGAGTCTTTAGATTCCTTTTTTAAATGTTATCAAAGAATTTATGATATCTCTAACTCATTCAACCTCATAGGCCACCTGCTATGAAGAACTTTTTACATTCTTCTGAAATTCATATGGTAGAATCTTCACTTCCAAGGTGATGGTTTTAGGGGGTGAGCCTTTGGGAGGTGCTTAGGTGTTGAGGGCAAAGTCCTTATGAATGAGATTAGTTTCTTTATAAGAGAAACCCCTTGTTCCTTTTGTCATGTGAAGACACAGCAAGAAGGTGCCATCTACGAACCAGTAAATGCACCCTCACCAGACACTGAATCTGTTGGTACCTTGGTCTTAGACTCCCAAGTTTTTGGAAATTTGATAAATTTGTTTTGTTTAGGTGCTACCCAGTGTATAATATTTTATTATAGCAGTCGGAATAAATGAAGATACCACTTTTGATATAAAGTTTTAATTAACAAACTGAGCAGAAATTAGAACTTTATCTAGCTTTTTGAGTTAGTGTATTGAATTTAGAATTTCTGCTAAGTTCACATATTTTTAAAAATTCTCTCTGATTTAAAATTGTGTTTTGTTTTTATTTACCATATCCTTCTCAAAGTCCATTTTCAAAAAGATTCTCCAGGTATTTGCTGGTGTCTATCTAAAAAGTTGTCTGAAATTTGTGGCATTTCAGTGTTCTTCTCCAGGCTAGATATTGTCTTTGGCCACCTGAGACAAGCTGAGATGTGATACTAATTATAAGTCTGGAAGCAACTTAACATGACAGGATTGGAAAAAGAGAATATTTGATACTGTCTTGCAAAGAAGAAGTCATTGCAGTATCTTCATGCCATTCAGAACTGGCCTCACAAAACAGGAAAATAGAGCATGTTTTTGATCGCAAAGAAACTCAGTGATGGCTGGGATTTAGAGTACTTGAATGTAATTAAATCCTCCCAAATATCCCCAATCCCATTTGGGAATTCTACTCTTTCCCATTTGGGAATCATACCTTGATTCTCATCCATATCTGACTTAGATGACATTTAGATAAGAATTTGGTTAAAACTTTAAAGTTGGTACTGGAACGAGTTAAGACTTTGGGGACATTAGGATGGAGTAAAAGCATTTTGCACATGAGAAATACATGAATTATAGGGTGAAAAGCAGAATGCTGTGGCCTAAATGTTTGCATCTCCTCCAAATTAAAAACATTGAAACCCTAATTCCCAACGTGATGGTATTTGGAAGTGAGGCCTTTAAGAGGTAATTAGGTCATGAAGGTGGAACCTCATGAATGAGATTATTACCCCATAAGAAGAGGCACCAGAGAGAAAAATGATCTGTCTCTCTGCCATGTGATGAAAAAGCAAGAAGGTGACCATCTGCAAACTAGAAAAAGGACTCTCACTAGACAGCAAATCTACTGGCACCTTAACCTTGATCTTGGACTCCCCAGCCTCCAGATGTGTGAAAAATAAAATGATTTTTTTAAGACATTCAATCTATTTGTATTGATTATAGCAGCCTCAGCTTACTAAGACAGCAGGTTACTAGTTGTTAACTAGAATGTCACTGCCTTCAAACTCAAATAGGCAAAGTAATCAACCCCAGATTCTCATCTTTGACAATCTATTACATATGGTCATTTTTGTGCCTAAAACTGTTGGTCAGAATTTTGTTGCAGAATTTTGTGATTTGACAAATGAGATTGGGCACTAAAATATTATTGGACAGTGTAATTTTATGTGTCCAGTTGAGTAGGGCACAATACTCAGATATTAGGCAAACCTAATTTTAGGTGTTCATGTAAAAATATCTTTTAGATGAGAATAACATATAAATCAGCAGACTTTGAATAAAGCAGATTTCCTTCCATAATGTGGATGGGCCTCACTCAATCAGTTGAAAGCCTTAAGAGAAAAAGACTGAGGTATCCCAAAGAAGCATGAATTCTGCCAGTAAATGCATAAGTACTTGAAGTATAACATGGAAAATTTCTTGAGTCTCCAGCATTCTGGCCTACCTTATAGATTTTGGACTAGCCAGGCTTCACAATCATGTGAGTCAATTCCTTGAAATAAACTTCTCTCTCTCTTTCTGTACACACACACACACACACACACACACACACACACACACACACACACACACACACCCTAACAGTTAATTCTTTCTCTGGAGAAGCCTGACGAATACAGAAGATTTAGGAGAGTTGATTCTAAACTGGTCTCAGGAATTACTCTTAAAACACATTCATAGTACTGCAACCTTGTTACAATTGAGGTGTAGAGTATCAGGAAACAGGAAACCGACATGGAAATTTTGGCTACATGACTGTCACTTTAGATGAAAGTCAGGTATCAGAAAGCTGTTGATACATCCAAATCCATGGTCTGCACTGCCAAACTAGACTAAATTATTAAATCTAAAATAAAATGATAAAATAAAATGAATGACCATTCTCTGCTCCTCTCTTGATACTTTTGAAAACAGACACTTGTCACTCACTATGACCTTGGCTAACATTGTTGCATAAAATCCTATCTCCTCCATGACTGTGCTCAATAGCAAGAAATACAAGATCTTCTGAAATGTGATTCCTGGTGTACATGCCATCTTCTCCAGTGGGTATGGGCATGGCACATCAGGTCTTAGTGCCTAGAGGTGATGACTTCTCCCTCTGAAAGCTGTAGCCCTGTGCAGGTGCTAGGGATACAGCCCATGCAGAGTTTTCTGTTTACCTTTTTCTTCTAATTTCAGAAGCAACAGGAGAAAGGAAAATAACAATGAAACAAATGGAAACGGAACTAATATACTCTCTGAAATATTTCAGCTTTTAAAAAATATTTTTAGTATATGTACTACAATCTAAGAGATACTATCTTGGGTTCTCTGAATTAAGTCTAAATTATCTTATTTCTGCCATCTTTAGAACCTGGGAAGTCTGCAAAATGGAGAGCTATAATTCTGACAATGGAGGCCAAGATTTTAAGTCTCAAGTGTCTGGACTTAGATTACTTGCTACAAAGGACCATTTTCTTTGTCTGCGTTCTCCCACCTGGTTTTGTCTTTCATATTCTCTGCAAACCTTATCAGAAAACTGGTTACTATGTGAGTAGGGAAACTACTAAAGTTACTGTGAGATAGATGCAGACATACTTTATTCTGCTAACTGAAAGAATGGAATGAGTTTATTTTTATATCAGTAAGTTGCATAACTACATTTTACATCTTACTCACATGACAAATGTCAGTTTGGATATACTTAATTTTTTATGGATTTTTTTTCATTTTTTAGGAGACATTGTCTCACTTTTTGGTATCAATGTATCTTTAGGAAAAAATGATTCTTTCATCTTAGTGTCCAATTTAATCTACCGATCTCTTCAGGGGAGTGAAATGTACTTGAAATATTTTAATGCTTCCAGTCCAGAAGCTAGAGGTCACTCCCCATTCCAGAATGATTGCTCCCATGTGCAGACACATAGGGGTAAGACATTACTATCAGGCAACAAGTGAAACTTTAGGAAGGGGCTTCCTCAGAGAGTGTTTCTGTTTGCCAACTCATTGACAAATTCACTATTTGTGACTTCAAGAAATCAAAGAAGAAATAATATAATGAAAAAGAGTGGTCACTTCTATTACTTTGTATTCTTGCTGAGGTAAAAGCCTTGTCTGTATTACACAGAGTCCTGTTTGACCCATAATCAGACTACCAGGCACTAATGTGTAGAAGGAATCAAAAGAATAAAATGCATTTCAGTGAACTATTATTGCTTTGGGCTATTAGAAAGCCTTCTTATTACTTTTTTTTATATCATGCTACTTGATTCTCCCTATCCACTCTTTGTCTTATTTATTTTTGTATGAAAGGCTGTCTTTTTGTTTTAGTTGGAGTCTCACTCCATCACCCAGACTGGAGTGCAGTGGCATGCTCACACCCCAGCGTCAACCTGCTGAGCTTCAGCGATCCTTCTGCCTCAGCTTCCACATAGCTGGAACTATAGGTACACGCTACCACACTGGACTAATTTTTTATTTATTGTAGAGACGAGGTCTCGCCAAGTTGCCTAGGTTGGTCTTGAATCTGCAGGCTCAGGCAATCCACTCACCTTGGCTTCCCAAAGTGCTGGGATTACAGGCTGAGCCACCGAGTCCGGCCTTCCTATCCACTCTTAATAATCAGCTCTCAACCCTTATTACAAAGTTAGAGGAGTAACTCAATTCTGGCCCTTTTAATCTTTTATTTCTCTAGACTCTGAGATTGGTTCAGCAAAGGACATGTTATTCAAACCAAGCAATCAGAGAGTATTTCTATTGAGTTATTTATTTATGAAAATAGAAAAATATTCTTTCCTCTTGAATCACATATTAGAAGGATCATCTTCTAGTATGGAAGCAATGGGCCATCTTCCCATAAAATTGAGGCCTGTCTCTAGTAAGAAAGAATGAAGAGAACAACAGATACTGAGGACTTCTAAAGGGTAGGGCAGCAGTTGAAAAACTATCCATTGGATACCAGGCTCATCATTGGGGTAATTAGCTTACTAAAAGTCCAAACTTCACTATCATGTAACAAAACTACACTTGTCCCATTGAATTAAAAACAAAATTATGCTGGGCGCAGTGGTTCAGCCTGTAATCCCAGGGCTTTGGGAGGCCAAGGCGAGTGGATTGCCTGAGCCCGCGGGCTCGAGACCCGCCTGGGCAACTTGGCGAGACCTCATCTCTACAATAAATCAAAAATTAGCTGGGTATGGTAGCGCGCACTTGTAGTTCCAGCTACTTGGAAGACTGAGGCGGAAGGATCACCGGAGCCCAGCAGGTCGAGGCTGCAGTGACCGGGAGCGTGCCACTCCACTCTAGTCTGGGCGACAGAGTGAGACTCCAACTCAAAAAAAAAAAAAAAAAGACAGAAAGAAAGAAATTAAAAAGAAAGAATGAACAATAGATATGATTGATCCTCTCTTTTTGTTCAGAAAGGCTAATACTTTTAAATACATCACTCACTTATTTCAGCATGAGAATTCAGATGAAAATGTCATGTCTAACATACCTGAATATTAATCCTGACTTCTCTACTTGCTCGATGGTATAGACTTGGGGAAGTTTCTTTCTCTGAAGTCTTAGGTCAACTATCAGAAAAGCATATTAATGCCTATTTTATAGATTTGTTTTAAGTATAAAATGAGGTAAAATATATAAAATGTCTAGTGTTGGCCTGGCTTATAGCAATTACACAGTAAATAGTATTCTATTTTTGATAACGTGCACAAGTTATAAGTTACTGACACAGTGCTTCAAATACATGAATGCCCAATGCATATTTATTTCCTTATCCTCCCCCTATATTCAAGCACTGAATATTGAGAAGCTGCAGAGATTTCAGGGGAGGGAAAGGGTCAGTGGGATTGCTGAAACTGGCTTGCACCAGCTTGCAAGAACCAATGGTAACTTGTACAGAATGTTGTAAACCAATGTTTAAACACTTTCATTTTTCAAAATGGAATTATATAAACATACAATTAAGTTACATTAAAAACAAAGGAAATCAATACTAAAAACTCATTGCTTTCTAATTATTTTGCTACATTTTAACTATTATCTAAGTTCTTGAGGCTATTTACATATACTTTATCTGTTTGATGGAAACATAATGGTGAGCTATTGATGTCTATTCCCAATTCCATGGTCATTGACATCATGTTGTAGTTGGAAGTAGGCCATCATGGCAGTATTTACACCATAACAATCACTAAGCTATACAAATTAGATTATGTTTTTCCTCAGAAAGCCAATAGGTAATTATGTCCAAGCACACCATCCAAAAGGGCATCTATTGAGTAACCAAGAGAGATTGTCCTCTGTTCACAGAATTTCCAAGTCTTTACCAGAATGTTTTTGGTTCTAAAATACAGCCTTATTCATTAGGAAGTTTCTAATCTTTGGAAAATGGTATTTTTTAAGTAAGGCATACAAATTACACCCAGATTCTGATATAGTAGATTTGTGTGGGCTGGACAACTTGAACATCAGTTCCCATGTGTCATTGAGAAATGAGATCACAGTAGCAGAGAAGCAGCCATCAGAGCATGTCAGAGTCACCCTCTACTTCATGATGACAAAAAAGAAAGGTAGATGGAAAAAAAAGTGCCTTTAAGATAAGTCATAGACTTTCTAAATTAAGACTTTGATCATTAGAGCTGAAAATAGGTGTAATTTTAAAATGGGAAGAATAATAGCACTTCATTTTTGTCTTGTGATTGCTGCATTAAAAAAATCCAACAGTTAATATAGTTTTAATTTGTATCCCTAATGACAGTGGAGATAAAGAAGAAGAAGCGAAGAGAGGAAAAGAGGAGAAGCAAAGAAAATCACTTTTAGAAAGTTAGTAATAGTTCAGAGCAAGGACCTTGGCGTCACTGTTAAGTCACAAATAAGACTTTTGGATTACGGACATAAAGAATCACAAATGGTCCTCAGCTGGCTATGGTCTTAGTGCTATTTGCATAATTCAAGGTGTCTAACTGAACAGTCATAAAACTCATACAAGTAATGAGAATAGCTATTTTTTAAATAATAAACTATTACTCTAACATAAAGGTAGACCCAAATATTAAGAAAAATGTAAAAGTATGGACAGCATCTTTCAAGTTACATAGATATCAAAGAAGAGTATCTTTTTTTCCTCCTTCTAAGGCTCAAATATTTGTAAAAATTCCATCATAACATAAAGTAGGCTTTTCTTCACATAACCCTTATTAGATAAGGGGAAGAGCAAGTGATGCCTGATGGAATGTAGCCAACTCTAGTTTTTTTGTTTTTTTGAGTTGGAGTCTCACTCTGTTACCAAGACTGGACAGCAGAGGTATGCTCACGGCCACTGCAGCCTCCAGCTGCTGGACTCAGGCAATCCTTCTGCCTCATCCTTCCCAGTACCTGGAACCACAGGCATGCATCACCAGGTCCAACTAATTTTTTTTTTTTTTTCAATTGTGGTGACGAGGTCTCACCAAGTTGCCCAGGCTTGTCTCAAATTCCCAGGCTCAGGCAATCCTCTTACCTCCACCTCCCAAAGTGTTGGGATTACAGTGTGAGCCACTATTTTCAAACCTGTGTTTTCAGTGAATGACTGGCATAATCAATAGGCAAGGTTTTGATTCTAGAATAGACCAAAGTAAGTCAGTAAACTTATGACTCTTCACTCAACTCTATTCTCTTAAAGAAGGTTATTCAGCTCAGATCAAAGATAGTCAGATGCTCGTGTATTATGTGAAATTTGTGGTTTTGTAATGTTGTTCGGTTAATAGTTTGACCATCTCCATCAATATCCCCATGCAGGCAAAGAAATCTGCTAAACTTCATGATTAAACATATTTTAGGTTAAATATTGAAGGATACTGACGAGGTCTGAAGATAAACTGTATACTTATGAAAAGCTGTTAAATTCTTTTAAAATATTTTTGTTGTTTATGTAACAGTCATATTAAGCATTATTATTTTCTCTTCTGGCATATTGACTTTTTCACAAAGCTTTTTGTAGCCCTGTACTTAATACTTTTAGGCTGCTCTAACAACAACAACAAAAAACTTTAACTGGGCAATTTATAAAAGACAGAAATTTATTGTTCACAATTATGGAAGCTAGGAAGTCCAAAATCAAGATACCAGCAGATTTGATAGCTGATGAGGGTTTAGTCTCTGCTAAAATGATGCCATCTTGCTGTGTCTTCATATGGTGGCAGGCGTGCACAAGCTCCCTCAGGCCTCTTTTATAAGGGCACAATTCCCACTCATGAGGGCTCTATCATTACGACCTAATCATTCCCCAAAAGGCTCCACCTCTTAAAACTGTCACACTGGGGATTAGGTTTTAACATGAATTTGGAAGAAACACAAACTCCAGATCATACCACCCTTTAAACAGGTGTCATTCTAACTCTAAAATCTAGGTAGACTGATTTTAATTTCCATTTCATCATTTGACTTTTCAGGGACTTCTCTTATCATGATCATTTTTGGTTCTGAGTTTCTACTTCCTCTGAATTGATACTGCTTTTAGAACACCTCACCATTGCCCAATAGCCTTTTTCTAACACACACACACACACACACACACACACACACACACACACACAAATTTATGCAGCAGACACCATTGAGAATTTAGGAGAAATGTGCAAGAGTTGATGTTGAGATCCATAAGCAAAAGCAACTTTAACTAACTTACATATCCCTATTATAAAAAATCCTTGAGCATTCTACCATATTACTTGAGTATACTCTTTCTTATCTCTATGTTATTTTCTTCTTTGTTTTCTTTTCACTGACAACTTCCTGTTTATTTCTAACACAGCAGCATTTAGGTCTCTCCTGGTACTTAGTCTTCTACTGATCCACCAAGCACCTTATGAAGGTATCAAAAACCAAACTTATCTCTTTGAGAAAACTTGTGATTTTAGCTTTTATCATAATAATTTTTAACTCTGTCTCATAATCACAAGTCAGAAATACAATGTCAATAAATAGTTTAAAACAAGTTATGTGAACAGTTATACAAATAACCTTCACCTTTATGTATATTACATGTGAGTACCTGCTCTTATGTGTAGAAATAGCCATACACAGTGCATTCATTTATAAAAATGCTCATGAATGTCCTCAGAATATTTGATTTTATGGAATATTTCTGGATCACATCGTACCTTTTTTATTATCTTCTACACTGTTCTTTCCTTTCTGGGAATATCTAAAATAAAGGAAAAATACTAACTAGAATTATTTGAGAAGTTTATTTAAGAAAATTATAATAAGCCGGGTTTGGTGGCTCAGCCTGTAATCCCACGATTTGGGAGGCTGAGGTGAGTGGATTGCCTGAGCCTGTGGATTCAAGACCTGCCTGGGCAACTTGGTGAGACCTCATCTCTACAATAAATCAAAAAATCAGCTGGGCATGGGTAGCACGTGCCTGTAATTC
>NW_007252934.1:296225-300027 GCF_000164805.1 Carlito syrichta
TGCCTGTAATTCCAGCTACTCGGAAGGCTGAGGCGAAAGGATTGCCGGAGCCCAGCAGGTTGAGGCTGCAGTGGCCAGGAGCAGCCACTGCACTCCCGTCTGGGCAACAGAGTGAAACTCTGACTCAAGAAAAAAAAAAGAAAGAAAAGAAAATCATAATAAATGCACTTTATAGAACATGGACTTTAAAGCCAAACAGTTCTAGAATTGAATTCTCACTCTGCTGTTTACTTAGCTATGTGACCAAGACAAACTACCCAAGCCTTGGTATAATCTAAAGTTGATGATAAAGTGCCCACTTAAAAAAAGTATAATACACCTTAAAACAAAAATTCATGTAAAATTCTGTGTACCATGTTTGGCATACAGCAAGTGTTTAATAAAGATCCGTTATTATTATTAATTTTATTAAAATTCCAAGCATGATGCGGGTCAACTATTTAAAAGCCAAGAGAATTCCTCTTAGCCATCACTCTGCAAAAGGAGTTTATGTTATCTGAAGCACTGGTGCTTTAGTCTGTCCCAAATGGACATGCAAAATTGAGAGGCAGCTTGCTTCTTTGCGTTAGATGTCAGCCTCCCACACTGCATCTCAGAAATAACCAAAAATTCCTTTTATCTCCCATGTGATAAGCATCAATCTCTCTTTCACAGATACTTTAGGAGAGGGGGTAAGGGGGATGCAGCTCCCTCATTTCCTAGCACTGGTTATCTAGTTGCTAAATAATAGGTCATAAATAATGATATTTCTGATCTCATCACTATTACTGATCCCATTTTTAATCAGAGTTCATTGTCACTTTAACACACAATGAAACGCAAAGGCCTCTAGTCCCAGAACTTGACTTGCCATTATCTTTGAGCTCTGGGGACAGTGGGCTCTCTTATACCTGTTGAGCAAAGGAGGATGATATTTGTCTGCGATTTTCTTTTTTTTTTTTTACCCCCAAAACCCAGGATTTATTTATAAGAATTGCATATTTATTCTTACATGTTTAAACTTCAGCCACCTGCAAAGTACTCTCCGTTTGATACAATACACTTATTTTTTTAATTTTTATTTTTTAAATTAATCAGTATTTTTTATTATGGTTTTGTGGGGTACAGTTAAAGGTTAGGTGTACAATTACGTTTCATTGAGGCACCCTGTTGATAAGAGGTGTTTTCCTATCCCCAGAAAGATATTTGCTACTGCTAATCCCATCCCCCTCCCCACCATAGTTTCCCAGTACAGTCAGTTATTTTCTTATAGTATTACATTGGATGTTCAAGGTCCATTATATGAGTGAGAACATGTGATACTCGGATCTTTGTATATGTGAGAGGTCACTCAGTATTATAGACTCTAGTTCCATCCAGGTTGCTGCGAAATTCACGATTTTGTTCTTTTTTATGGCTGCGTAGTATTCCATCGTGTATATGTACCACATTTTTTTAATCCAGTCCTCTTTTGACGGGCAGCATGGCTGTTTCCAGGTTCTTGCTATTGTGAACAATGCTGCGATAAACATACGTGTGCAGGTATCTTTTTTATAGAGTGATTTGAGTTCTTCAGGGTATATTCTCAGTAGGGGGATTGTGGGATCATATGGAAGGTCGATTTTTAGAGCTTTTAGGAATCGCCACACTGCTTTCCACAGAGGTTGCACTAGTTTACACTCCCACCAACAGTGTAGAAGTGTTCCCTTTTCACCACACCCTCTCCAGCAGCTATTATTTTTTGAGTTGTTGATAATTGCCATTCTGACTGGAGTTAGGTGGTATCTCAGTGTGGTTTTGATTTGCATCTCCCTGATGATTAGTGAAGTTGAGCATTTCTTCATGTGTTTGTTGGCTGCTCGAATGTCTTCTTTTGTGAAGTGTCTGTTCATATCTTTTGCCCATTTTATAATGGGGTTGTTTGTTTTCTTCTTTTCAGTATGTTTCAGTTCCTTGTAGATCCAGGATGTTAAGCCTTTGTCAGACCTAGAGTTGGCAAATACTTTTTCCCAGTGTGTAGGCTGTCTCCCTGCTCTCTTGATGGTTTCTTTGGCTTTGCAGAAGCTTGTCAGTTTAATAAGGTCCCACTTGTCTATCTTCTCTCTTATGACCTGTGGGTTTCGGGTTTTGTACAGGAATTGGATGCCAGTTTCGATTTCCATGAGGGTATTTCTTTCCTTTTCTAAGGTTCTTATGGTTTTACATTTAGGTCTCTGATCCATTTGGCATTAACCTTTGTGCATGGGGATAGATAGGGGTCCTGTTTCAATCTTCTGCATGTGGTCAGCCAGTTTTCCCAGCACCATTTACTGAATAGGTTCTCCTCTCCCCAGTGGTAGGTGGTGGGGGCTTTGTCGAAGATGAGTTGGTTGAGAAATTGAGGTTTTGCTTCTGGAATCTCAATGCTGTTCCATTGATCTATATGCCTGTTCCTGTACCAATACCAAGTTGTTTTGATGATTGTAGCTTTATAGTAAAGTTTGAAGTCTGGTATTGTGATACCGCCTGCTTTTTTTTTTTTTGTCAAGGATTGTTCTGGCTATTCTTGGACGTTTGTGTTTCCATATGAATTCCTGTGTTATTTTTTCTAGGTCTGAGAAGAATGTTGTTGGTAATTTAATGGGTATTGCATTGAATTTGTAGATTGCCTTAGGTAAGATGGACATCTTCACAATGTTGATTCTTCCGATCCATGAGCATGGGATATTTCCCACTTGTTCATGTCAGCTTTGATTTCTTTGAGCAGTGTTTTGTAATTTTCATTGTAAAGGTCTTTCACATCTCTGGTTAGGAAGATGCCAAGGTATTTCATTTTTTTTTTTTTTGTGGCTATTGTGAATGGAATTGTGTTTTTTATTTGGGTTTCTGTTTGATTATTATTGGTGTAGAGAAATGCGATTGTCTTTTGTACATTTATTTTGTATCCTGAGACTTTGCCAAAGGCCTTTATCAGTGTAAGGAGGCTTTTGACAGATTCTCTTGGGTTTTCAAGGTACACAATCATATCATCTGCATAGAGAGATAACTTGACTTTCTCTTTTCCTATTTGAATACCTCTGATTGCCTCCTCTTCTCTGATTGCTTGAGCCAGGACTTCCAATACTATGTTGAACAGGAGGGGAGAGAGTGGGCATCCTTGTCTAGTTCCAGTTTTCAGGGAAATTGTTTCCAACTTTTGTCCATTTAGGAGTATGCTGGCTGTGGGTTTCTCGTAGATGGCTTTTACTATTTTGAGGTATGTTCCCCGTATGCCTAGATGTTCGAGGGTTTTTATCAAGAAGGCATACTGGATTTTATCAAAAGTTTTTTCTGCATCTAATGATAGGATCATGTGGTTTTTGTTTTGACATCTGTTGATGTATTTAATTACATTTATGGTTTTACGAGTGTTGAACCAGCCTTGCATCCCAGGAATGAAGCCTACTTGGTCATGGTTGATGATTTTTGAGATATATTGCTGAGTCCAGTTTGCTAGGATCTTGTTGAGAATTTTAGCATCTATGTTCATCAAAGATATTGGCCTGTAGTTCTCTTTCTTTGTTGGATCTTTACCTGGTTTGGGTATCAATGTGATATTGGCTTAGTAAAATGATTTGGGGAGAGTTCCTTCTTTGTCAATTGCCTGGAATACCTTCAGTAGGATTGGTATCAGCTCCTTCTTGAATGTCTTGTAGAATTCTGCTGGAAAGTCATCTGGACCAGGGCTTTTTTTTTTAGGAAGTTTTCTTATTACAAAGTCGATTTCCTTCATTGTTATTGGTCTATTTAGGGTCTCAATTTCTTCTTGTTCCAACTTAGGTAGGTTGTGTGATGTCAGAAAGTC